>NW_027480449.1:1522785-1827342 GCF_051401765.1 Calliopsis andreniformis
TTGAATATTGATGATTGAGGTCTGAGGATTGAGGATTGAGGATTGAAAATTGAGGATTGAGGATTGGGGATTGAGGATTGAGGATTGAGGATTTAGGATAGAGGATTGAGGACAGAGAATTGAGGATTGAAGATTGAGGATTGAGGATTGAAGATTGAGGATTGAGGATTGAGTATTGAGGGTTGTCTACTGAGGGTTGAGGATTGAGGGTTGGGGATTGAGGATTGTGGATTGAAGATTGAGGATTGATGATTGATGATTGAGGATTGATGGTTGAGGATTGAGGAATGACGATTGAGGATTGAGGATTGAAGATTGAGTGTCGTGTACTGAGGATTGAGCATTGAGTATTAAAAACTGAGAATTGAGGATATTCTATTGAGGTTTGAAAATTGATGATTGAGGATTGTGGATTGAGGATTAAGTGTTGAGGATTGAAGGTTGAGGTATGAGGATTGAGGATTGAGGATAGAGGATAGGCGATTGAGTGTTGAGGATTGATGGCTGAGGATTGAGGATTGACGACTGACGATTGAGGATTGACGATTGAGGACTGAGGATTGAGGACTGATGGCTGAGGTTTGAGGTTTGAGATTTGAGGATTGACAATTGAATATTGAGAATTGAGGCTTGATTACTTAGGATTGAGTATTGACGATTGAGGATTGAGGATAGAGGATTGAAAATTGAGGATTGAGGGTTGGGGATTGAGGGTTGAGGATTGCGGATTGAGGATTGAAGATTAAGGATTGAGGATAGATTATTGAAGACTCAGGACTGAGTGTTGAGAACAGAGTGACAAGGATTGATGTCTGTGAACTGAGATTTAAAAATTGAAGATTGAGGGTTGAGTATTGAAAACTGAGAACTGACGATATTCGACTGAGGATTTACAATTGAGGTTTGAGTATGGAGGATTGGGTATTGCAGGGTGAGGATTGAAGGTTCAGGATGGAGGATTGAGTATTGAGGATTGAGAATTGGGGATTGCGGGAAAGGGATTGAAGATTGAGTCTTGAGGATTGAGGACTCAGTTTTGAGGATTGAGGATTGACGATTGAGGTTCGAGGATTGGAGGTTGAGGATTGTGTATTCATGTTTCAAGATTGAGGATTGAGGTTGAAGTTTGAGGATTTAGGATTGATAATTGAGGATTGAGGATAGAGGACTGAAGGTTGAGGATTGAGGACTGTGGACTGAGGGTTGAGGATTGAGGTTTGAGAATTGAGGATTGAGGGTTGCGGATTGAGGATTGAGGATTGAGTATTGAGTGTGGAGGGTTCAAGATTGAATATAGAGGTTTGAGGATTGTTGATTGATGATTGACGACTGAGTGTTGAGGATAGAGAGTTGAGAATTGATGTTCGGGAACTGAGATTTGAAGATTGTAGATTGAGGATCGAGTATTGAATACTGGGAATTGAGGATTTTCTATTGAGGGCTGAGAATTGAGGGTTGAGGATTGAGGATTGAGGATTGAGGATTGAGGATTGATGGCTGAGGACAGAGTATTGAAAACTGAGAATCGAGGATATTCTATTGAGGATTGAAAATTGAGGATTGAGGATTGAGGATTGAGGATTAAGGGTTGAGGATTGAAGATTGAGGTATGAGGATTGACGATTGTGGTTTGAGGATTGGGGATTGAGGATTGAGGGTTGATGGTCGAGGTTTGAGGATTGACGATTGAGGATTGATGGTTGAGGTTTGAGGATTGACGATTGAGTATTGAGTGTTGACTACTGAGTGATGAGGATTGAGTGTTGGGGATTGAGTATTGAGGATTGAGGATTGAGGATTGAGGATTAAGCATTGAGGGTTGAGTATTGAGTGTTGATGATTGAAGATTGAGGATTGAGAATGGATGATTGAGGATTGATGATTGAAGATTGAGGGTTGATTACTGAGTGTTGAGGGTTGATGACTCAGGGTTGAGGGTTGAGGATTGACGATTGAGGATTGAGGATTGAGGATTGAGGATTGAGGATTGTTGATTGATGATTGACGACTGAGTGTTGAGGATAGAGAGTTGAGAATTGATGCACGGGAACTGAGATTTGAAGATTGTAGGTTGAGGATCGAGTATTGAATACTGGGAATTGAGGATTTTCTATTGAGGGCTGAGAATTGAGAATTTAGGTTTGAGAAATGAGGATTGAGGATTGAGGATTGAGGATTGAGGGTTGAGGATTGATGATTGGGTATTGAAGATTAAGTATTGATCACTGTGGAATGAGGATTGAGGATTGAGGATTGAGGATTGAGAATTGAGGATTGATGATTGAGGGTTGAAGATTGAATATTGAGGATTGAAGATTGAGGATTGATGATTATGGATTGAGGATGGAGGATGAGGGCTGAGGGTTGGGGATTGAGGTTTGAGGACTGAGGACTGAGGATTGAGGATTGGGAATTGAGGACTGAGGGTTGAGGATTGAAGATTGAGGATTGGGTATTTAGGATTGAAGAATGAGGATTGAGGATTGAGGATTGAGGATTGAGGACTGAAGGTTGAATATTGATGAATGAAGATTAACGATTGAGGATTGAGGGTTGTGGATTGAGGACGAGGACTGAGGGTTGAGTATTGACTCTTGACGTCTGAGGATTGAGGATTGAGGATTGCGAATTGAGGATTGAAGATTGAGGATTGATGATTGAGGATTGAGCATTGAGGATTGAAGATTGAATATTGATGATTGAAGATTGAGGATTGAGGATTGAGGGTTGTGGACTGAGGGCGAGTACTGAGGGTTGAATATTGATGACTGAGGTCTGAGGATTGAGGATTGAGAATTGAAAATTGAGGATTGAGGATTGAGGATTGAGGATTGAGGATTGAAGATTGAGTATTGAGGATTGAAGATTGAGGATTGAGGATTGAGGATTGAGGATTGAGGATTGATGATTGAATATTGTGTATTGAAGATTGAAGATTGAGGATTGAGGATTGAGGATTGAGGATTGAGGATTGAAGATTGAGTATTGAGGATTGAAGATTGAGGATTGAGGATTGAGGATTGAGGATTGAGGATTGAACATTGAGGATTGAGGATTGGGGATTGAGGATGTAGGATTGGAGATTGATTATTGAGGATTGAAGATTGAGGATTGAGGATTGAGGATTGAGGATTGAGGATTGAGGATTGAAGATTGAGGATTGGGGATTGAGGATTGGCGATTGAGGATTGAGTATTGAGAATTGAGGATTGATGGTTGAGCATTGAGGATTCATGGCTGAGGATTGTGTGTTGAATATTGCGGGTTGAGGATTGAGGATTGAGGACTGAGGATTGAGGATTGAGGACTGAGGATTGAGGATTGAAGATTGAGTATTGATGATTGAATATTGAGAATTGAGGATTGAGGTTTGAGGATTGAGGACGAGGACTGACGGTAATGGATTGAGGTTTGAGGATTGAGGACTGAGGATTGAGGACTGAGGATTGAGGATTGAGGATTGAGCATTGAGGATTAAATATTGAAGACTGGGGATTGAGGATTGAAGATTGAGAATTAAGGATTGAAGATTGTGGATTGACGATCCAGGATTGGAGATTGATTATTGAGGATTGAAGACTGAGGATTGAGGATTGAGGATTGAGGATTGAGAATTGAGGATGAGGATTGAGGATTGAAGATTGAGTATTGATGATTGAATATTGAGAATTGAGGATTGAGGTTTGAGGATTGAGGACGAGGACTGACAGTAATGGATTGAGGTTTGAGGATTGAGGACTGAGGATTGAGGACTGAGGATTGAGGATTGAGGATTGAGCATTGAGGATTGAATATTGAAGACTGGGGATTGAGGATTGAAGATTGAGAATTAATAATTGAAGATTGTGGATTGACGATCCAGGATTGGAGATTGATCATTGAGGATTGAAGACTGAGGATTCAGGATCTAGGATTGGAGATTGATTATTGAGGATTGAAGACTGAGGATTGATTATTGAGGATTGAAGACTGAGGATTGAGGATTGAGGATTGAGGATTGAGAATTGAGGATGAGGACTGAGTGTTGAGGATTGAGGTTTGAGGACTGAGGACAGAGGATTGAGGATTGAGAATTGAGGATTGAGGATTGAGGATTGAGGATTGAAAATTGAGTATTGAGGACTGAATATTGAGGATTGAGGATTGACGATTGACGATTGAGGATTGAAGATTGAGTATTGAGGATTGAAGGTTGAGGATTGAGGATTGAGGATTGAGGATTGAGGATTGAAGATTGAGGATTGAGGATTGACGATTGAGGATTGATCATTGAGGATTGAAGATTGAATATTGATGATTGAAGATTGAGGAATGAGGATTGAGTGTTGTGGATTGAGGACGAGGACTGAGGGTTGAATATTGATGATTGAGGTCTGAGGATTGAGGATTGAGGATTGAAAATTGAGGATTGAGGATTGAGGATTGAGGATTGAGGATTGAAGGTTGGATATTGAGGATTGAAGATTGAGGATTGAAGATTGAGGACTGAGGATTGAGGCTTGAAGGCTGAGTATTGAAGATTCAGGATTGAGGTTTGAGGACTGAGGATTGAGGATTGAAGATTGAGGATTGAGGATTGAAGATTGAGTATTGATGATTGAATACTGAGGATTGAGGATTGAGGTTTGAGGATTGAGGACGAGGACTGACGGTAGAGGATTGAGGTTTGTGGTTTGAGGATTGAGGATTGAGGTTTGAGGATTGAAGATTGAGGATTGAGGATTGAGGATTGGGGATTGAGGATTGAGGATGATGTCTGAGGGTTGAGGATTGAGGTTTGAGGACTGAGGACAGAGGATTGAGGTCTGAGGATTGAGGATGAGGGCTGAGGGTCGGGGATTGAGGTTTGGCGGCTGAGGACTGAGGATTGAGGATTGAGAATTAAGGATTGTTGATAGAGGACTGAAGATTGAGGATTGGGTATTGAGGATTGAAGGATGAGGATTGAGGATTCATGGCTGAGGGTTGTGTGTTGAATATTGAGGGTTGAGGATTGAGGATTGAGGATTGAGGATTGAGGATTGAAGATTGAGTATTGATGATTGAATATTGAGGATAGAGGATTGAGGTTTGAGGATTGAGGACGAGGACTGACGGTAGAGGATTGAGGTTTGAGGATTGAGGTTTGAGGATTGAGGACTGCGGATTGAGGATTCAACATTGAGGATTGAAGATTGAAGACTGGGGATTGAGGATTGAAGATTGAGAATTAAGGATTGAAGATTGCGGATTGAGGATCTAGGATTGGAGATTGATTATTGAGGATTGAAGATTGAGGATTGAGGATTGAGGATTGAGGATTGAGAATTCAGGATGAGGACTGAGGAATGAGGTTTGAGGAATGAGGATTGAGGGTTGAGGATTGAGGATTGAGGATTGAGGATTGATGATTGAGTATTGAGGATTGCGGATGATGTCTGGGGGTTGAGGATTGAGGGTTGAGGATTGAGGTTTGGGGCCTGAGGACTGTGGATTGAAGACTGAGGGTTGAGGATGAGGGCAGAGCGTCAGGGATTGAGGTTTGAGGACTGAGGATTGAGGGTTGAAGATTGAGTATTGAGGATTGAATTTTGAGGATTGAGGATTGAGGATTGAGGATTGAGGATGATGTCTGAGGGTAGAGGATTGAGGTTTGAGGACTGAGGACTGAGGATTGAGGACTGAGGATTGAGGATGAGGGCTGAGGGTCGGGGATTGAGGTTTGACGGCTGAGGACTGAGGATTGAGGGTTGAGAATTAAGGATTGTTGATAGAGGACTGAAGATTGAGGATTGGGTATTGAGGATTGAGGAATGAGGATTGAGGAATGAGGATTGAGTGTTGAGGATCTAGGATTGGAGATTGATAATTGAGGATTGAAGATTGGGGATTGAGGATTGAGGATTGAGGATCTAGGATTGGAGATTGATTATTGAGGATTGAAGATTGGGGATTGAGGATTGAGGATTGAGGATCTAGGATTGGAGATTGAAGATTGAGGATTGAGGATTGAGGGTTGAGGATTGAGGACGAGGACTGACGGTTGAGGATTGAGGTTTGAGGATTGAGGATTGAGGACTGAGGATTGAGGATTGAGGATTGAGCATTGAGGATTGAAGATTGAGGACTGGCGATTGAGGATTGAGGTTTGAGGATTGGGTATTGAGGATTGAAGAATGAGGATTGAGGATTGAGGATTGAGTATTGAGGGTTGAGGATCTAGGATTGGAGATTGATTATTGAGGATTGAAGATTGGGGATTGAGGATTGAGGATTGAGGATCTAGGATTGGAGATTGATTATTGAGGATTGAAGATTGAGGATTGAGGATTGAGGATTGAGGATTGAGGATTGAAGATTGAGGATTGAGGATTGACGATTGAGGATTGAGCATTGAGGATTGAAGATTGAATATTGATGATTGAAGATTGAGGATTGAGGATTGAGTGTTGTGGATTGAGGACGAGGACTGAGGGTTGAATATTGATGATTGAGGTCTGAGGATTGAGGATTGAGGATTGAAGGTTGGATATTGAGGATTGAAGATTGAGGATTGAAGATTGAGGACTGAGGATTGAGGCTTGAAGGCTGAGTATTGAAGATTCAGGATTGAGGTTTGAGGACTGAGGATTGAGGATTGAAGATTGAGGATTGTGGATTGAAGATTGAGTATTGATGATTGAATACTGAGGATTGAGGATTGAGGTTTGAGGATTGAGGACGAGGACTGACGGTAGAGGATTGAGGTTTGTGGTTTGAGGATTGAGGATTGAGGTTTGAGGATTGAAGATTGAGGATTGAGGATTGAGGATTGGGGATTGAGGATTGAGGATGATGTCTGAGGGTTGAGGATTGAGGTTTGAGGACTGAGGACAGAGGATTGAGGACTGAGGATTGAGGATGAGGGCTGAGGGTCGGGGATTGAGGTTTGGCGGCTGAGGACTGAGGATTGAGGATTGAGAATTAAGGATTGTTGATAGAGGACTGAAGATTGAGGATTGGGTATTGAGGATTGAAGGATGAGGATTGAGGATTGAGGATTGAGGATTGAGGACTGAAGGTTGAATATTGATGAATGAAGATTAACGATTGAGGATTGTGGGTTGTGGATTCAGGACGAGGACTGAGGGTTGAGTATTGACTCTTGAAGTCTGAGGATTGAGGATTGAGGATTGAGGATTGAGGATTGAAGATTCAGTATTGACGATTGAAGATTGAGGATTGAGGATTGAGGATTGAAGATTGAGTATTGAGGATAGAAGATTGAGGATTGAGGATTGAGGATTGAGGATTGAGGATTGAGTGTTGAGGATTGATGATTGGGTATTGAAGATTGAGTATTGATCTCTGAGGATTGAGGATTGAGGATCGAGGATTGAGGATTGAGGATTGAGGATTGAAGATTGAATATTGAGGGTTGAAGATTGAGGATTGAGGATTGAGGGTTGAGGATTGAGGACGAGGACTGACGGTTGAGGATTGAGGTTTGAGGATTGAGGATTGAGGACTGAGGATTGAGGATTGAGGATTGAGCATTGAGGATTGAAGATTGAGGACTGGCGATTGAGGATTGAGGTTTGAGGATTGGGTATTGTGGATTGAAGAATGAGGATTGAGGATTGAGGATTGAGGATTGAGGGTTGAGCATCTAGGATTGGAGATTGATTATTGAGGATTGAAGATTGGGGATTGAGGATTGAGGATTGAGGATCTAGTATTGGAGATTGATTATTGGGGATTGAAGATTGAGGATTGATGATTGGGGATTTAGAATTGAGAATTGAGGATGAGGACTGAGGGATGAGGATTGAGGTTTGAGAAATGAGGATTGAGGATTGAGGATTGAGCATTGAAGATTGAGTATTGAGAATTGAGGATGGAGGATTGAGGATTGAGGATTGTGGATTGAGGATTGAGGATGGGGACTGAGGTTTGAGAATTTAGCTTTGAGAAATGGGGGTTGAGGATTGAGGATTGAGGTTTGAGG
The DNA here is from genome assembly GCF_051401765.1 of Calliopsis andreniformis. Taxonomy (NCBI): domain Eukaryota; kingdom Metazoa; phylum Arthropoda; class Insecta; order Hymenoptera; family Andrenidae; genus Calliopsis; species Calliopsis andreniformis. The sequence continues at coordinate 1,530,752 of NW_027480449.1, forward strand.
GTTGAGGATTGATGATTGAAGATTGAATATTGAGGATTGAAGATTGAGGATTGAGGATTGAGGGTTGAGGATGGAGGATGAGGGCTGAGGGTTGAGGATTGAGGTTTGAGGACTGAGGACTGAGGATTGAGGATCGAGAGTTGAGGATTGAGGATTGAGGATTGAGGATTGAGGATTGAGGATTGAGGATTGATGATTGAGGGTTGAAGATTGAATATTGAGGATTGAAGATTGAGGATTGATGATTAAGGATTGAGGATGGAGGATGAGGGCTGAGGGTTGGGGATTGAGGTTTGAGGACTGAGGACTGAGGACTGAGGATTGGGAATTGAGGATTGAGGGTTGAGGATTGAAGATTGAGGATTGGGTATTGAGGATTGTAGAATGAGTATTGAGGATTGAGGATTGAGGATTGAGGATTGAAAATTGAGTATTGAGGATTGAAGATGGAGGATTGAGGATTGAGGATTGAGGATTGAGGATTGAAGATTGAGTATTGAGGATTGAAGATTGAGGACTGAGGATTGAGGATTGAGGATTGAGGATTGAAGATTGAGGATTGGGGATTGATGATTGAGGATTGAGCATTGAGGACTGAACATTGAATATTGATGATTGAAGATTGAGGATTGAGGATTGAGGGTTGTGGATTGTGGACGAGTACTGAGGGTTGAATATTGATGATTGAGGTCTGAGGGTTGAGGATTGAGGATTGAAAATTGAGGATTGAGGATTGAGGAATGAGGATTGAGGATTGAAGATTGAGTATTGAGGATTGAATATTGAGGATTGAGATTTGATTATTGAATATTGTGGATTGAGTATTGAACCATGAGGATTCAGGATATTCTATTGTGTATTGAGAATTGAGGATTGATCGTTGAGTATTGAGGATTCATGGCTGAGGGTTGTGTGTTGAATATTGAGGGTTGAGGATTGAGGATTGAGGATTGAGGATTGAGGATTGAAGATTGAGTATTGATGATTGAATACTGAGGATTGAGGATTGAGGTTTGAGGACTGAAGATTGAGGATTGAGAATTGAGGATGAGGACTGAGGGTTGAGGATTGAGGTTTGAGGATTGAGGATTGAGGATTGAGGATTGAGGATTGAGGATTGGGGATTGAATATTGAGTACTGAGTATTGAAGATTGAGGACTGAGGATAGAGGATTGAGGATGGAGGATGAGGGCTGAGGGTTGAGGATAGAGGTTTGAGTATTGAATCCTGAGACTTCGGGATATTCTATTGAGTATTGTGAATTGAGGATTGGTGTTCGAGTACTGAGGACTGAGGATTGAGGATTGAAGGTTGAGTATTGAGGATTCAGAATTGAGGTTTGAGGGCTGAGGATTGAGGATTGAAGATTGAGTATTGAGGATTGAAGACTGAGGATTGAGGATTGAGGATTGAGGATTGAGAATTGAGGATTGAGGATTGAGGATTGAAGATTGAGGATTGAGGATTGAGGATTGAGGATTGAGCATTGAGGATTGAAGATTGAATATTGATGATTGAAGATTGAGGATTGAGGATTGAAAGTTGACGATTGAGGATTGAGGATTGAGGATTGAGGATTGTAGATTGGATATTGAGGGTTGAAGATTGAGGATTGAGGATTGAGGATTGAGGATTGATGATTGAAGATTGTGTATTGAGTGTTGAATATTGAGGATCGAGGATTGATAATTGATGATTGAGGATTGAGGATTGAAGATTGAGGATTGGGGATTGAGGATTGGCGATTGAGGATTGAGTATTGAGAATTGAGGATTGATGGTTGAGTATTGAGGATTCATGGCTGAGGGTTGTGTGTTGAATATTGAGGGTTGAGGATTGAGGATTGAGGATTGAGGATTGAGGATTGAAGATTGAGTATTGATGATTGAATAATGAGGATTGAGGATTGAGGTTTGAGGATTGAGGACGAGGACTGACGGTAGAGGATTGAGGTTTGAGGATTGAGGTTTGAGGATTGAGGACTGCGGATTGAGGATTGAGGATTCAACATTGAGGATTGAAGATTGAAGACTGGGGATTGAGGATTGAAGATTGAGAATTAAGGATTGAAGATTGTGGATTGAGGATCTAGGATTGGAGATTGATTATTGAGGATTGAAGATTGAGGATTGAGGATTGAGGATTGAGGATTGAGAATTGAGGATGAGGACTGAGGAATGAGGTTTGAGGAATGAGGATTGACGGTTGAGGATTGAGGATTGAGGATTGAGGATTGAGGATTGAGTATTGAGGATTGCGGATGATGTCTGGGGGTTGAGGATTGAGGTTTGAGGACTGAGGACCGAGGATTGAGGACTGAGGATTGAGGATGGGGGCTGAGGGTCGGGGATTGAGGTTTGACGGCTGAGGACTGAGGATTGACGATTGAGAATTAAGGATTGTTGATAGAGGATTGAAGATTGAGGATTGGGTATTGAGGATTGAAGAATGAGGATTGAGGATTGAGGATTGAGGATTGAGGGTTGAGGATCTAGGATTGGAGATTGAGGGTTGGGGATTGAGGATTGACGATTGAGGATTGAGTATTGAGGATTGAGAATTGAGGATTGAGGTTTGAAATTGAGTAATGAGGATTGAAGATTGAGGATTGAGATTTGATTATTGAATATTGTGGATTGAGTATTGAACCATGAGAATTCAGGATATTCTATTGAGTATTGAGAATTGAGGATTGATCGTTGAGTATTGAGGATTCATGGCTGAGGGTTGTATGTTGAATATTGAGGGTTGAGGATTGAGGTTTGGGGCCTGAGGACTGTGGATTGAAGACTGAGGGTTGAGGATGAGGGCAGTGGGTCAGGGATTGAGGTTTGACGACTGAGGATTGAGGACTGAGGATTGAGAATTGAGGATTGATGATTGAGGAGTGAAGATTGAGGACTGGGTATTGAGGATTGAAGAATGAGGATTGAGGATTGAGGATTGAGGATTGAGGATTGAGGATCTAGGATTGGAGATTGATTATTGAGGATTGAAGATTGAGGATTGAGGATTGAGGATTGAGGACCTTGAATTGGAGATCGATTATTGAGGATTGAAGATTGAGGATTGATGATTGAGGATTGAGAATTGAGAATTGAGGATGAGGACTGAGGGTTGAGGATTGAGGTTTGAGAAATGAGGATTGAGGATTGAGGATTGAGGATTAAGGATTGAGGATTGAGGATTGTGTATTAAAGATTGAGTATTGATCACTGAGGATTGAGGATTGAGGATTGAGGGTTGAGGATTGAGGGTTGATGATTGAATATTGAGGATTGAAGATTGAGGATTGATGATTAAGGATTGAGGATGGAGGATGAGGGCTGAGTGTTGAGGATTGAGGTTTGAGGACTGAGGACAGAGGATTGAGGATTGAGAATTGAGGATTGAGGATTGAGGATTGAGGATTGAAAATTGAGTATTGAGGACTGAATATTGAGGATTGAGGATTGACGATTGACGATTGAGGATTGAAGATTGAGTATTGAGGATTGAAGGTTGAGGATTGAGGATTGAGGATTGAGGATTGAGGATTGAAGATTGAGGATTGAGGATTGACGATTGAGGATTGATCATTGAGGATTGAAGATTGAATATTGATGATTGAAGATTGAGGAATGAGGATTGAGTGTTGTGGATTGAGGACGAGGACTGAGGGTTGAATATTGATGATTGAGGTCTGAGGATTGAGGATTGAGGATTGAAAATTGAGGATTGAGGATTGAGGATTGAGGATTGAGGATTGAAGGTTGGATATTGAGGATTGAAGATTGAGGATTGAAGATTGAGGACTGAGGATTGAGGCTTGAAGGCTGAGTATTGAAGATTCAGGATTGAGGTTTGAGGACTGAGGATTGAGGATTGAAGATTGAGGATTGAGGATTGAAGATTGAAGATTGAGTATTGATGATTGAATACTGAGGATTGAGGATTGAGGTTTGAGGATTGAGGACGAGGACTGACGGTAGAGGATTGAGGTTTGTGGTTTGAGGATTGAGGATTGAGGTTTGAGGATTGAAGATTGAGGATTGAGGATTGAGGATTGGGGATTGAGGATTGAGGATGATGTCTGAGGGTTGAGGATTGAGGTTTGAGGACTGAGGACAGAGGATTGAGGTCTGAGGATTGAGGATGAGGGCTGAGGGTCGGGGATTGAGGTTTGGCGGCTGAGGACTGAGGATTGAGGATTGAGAATTAAGGATTGTTGATAGAGGACTGAAGATTGAGGATTGGGTATTGAGGATTGAAGGATGAGGATTGAGGATTAAGGATTGAGGATTGAGGAATGAAGGTTGAATATTGATGAATGAAGATTAACGATTGAGGATTGAGGGTTGTGGATTCAGGACGAGGACTGAGGGTTGAGTATTGACTCTTGAAGTCTGAGGATTGAGGATTGAGGATTGAGGATTGAGGATTGAAGATTCAGTATTGACGATTGAAGATTGAGGATTGAGGATTGAGGATTGAAGATTGAGTATTGAGGATAGAAGATTGAGGATTGAGGATTGAGGATTGAGGATTGAGGATTGAGGATTGAAGGTCGAGGATTGGGGATTGAGGATTGACGATTGAGGATTGAGTATTGAGGATTGAGAATTGAGGATTGAGGATTGAAATTGAGGATTGAGGATTGAGGATTGAGGATTGAGGGTTGAGGATCTAGGATTGGAGATTGATTATTGAGGATTGAAGATTGGGGATTGAGGATTGAGGATTGAGGATTGAGGATCTAGGATTGGAGATTGATTATTGAGTATTGAAGATTGGGGATTGAGGATTGAGGATTGAGGATCTAGGAATGGAGATTGAAGATTGAGGATTGAGGATTGAGGGTTGAGTATTGAGGACGAGGACTGACGGTTGAGGATTGAGGTTTGAGGATTGAGGATTGAGGACTGAGGATTGAGGATTGAGGATTGAGCATTGAGGATTGAAGATTGAGGACTGGCGATTGAGGATTGAGGTTTGAGGATTGGGTATTGAGGATTGAAGAATGAGGATTGAGGATTGAGGATTGAGGATTGAGGGTTGAGGATCTAGGATTGGAGATTGATTATTGAGGATTGAAGATTGGGTATTGAGGATTGAGGATTGAGGATCTAGGATTGGAGATTGATTATTTAGGATTGAAGATTGAGGGTTGATGATTGAGGATTGAGAATTGAGAATTGAGGATGAGGACTGAGGGTTGAGGATTGAGGTTTGAGAAATGAGGATTGAGGATTGAGGATTGAGGATTGAAATTGAGTATTGAGTATTGAGGATTGAAGATTGAGGATTGAGGATTGAGGATTGAGGATGAGGACTGAGGGTTGAGAATTTAGGTTTGAGAAATGAGGATTGAGGATTCAGGATTGAGGATTGAGGGTTGAGGATTGATGATTGGGTATTGAAGATTAAGTATTGATCACTGTGGATTGAGGATTGAGGATTGAGGATTGAGGATTGAGGATTGAGGATTGAAGATTGAAAATTGAGGATTGAAGATTGAGGATTGAGGATTGAGGGTTTAGGATGGAGGATGAGGGCTGAGGGTTGAGGATTGAGGTTTGAGGACTGAGGACTGAGGATTGAGGATCGAGAGTTGAGGATTGAGGATTGAGGATTGAGGATTGAGGATTGAGAATTGAGGATTGATGATTGAGGGTTGAAGATTGAATATTGAGGATTGAAGATTGAGGATTGATGATTAAGGATTGAGGATGGAGGATGAGGGCTGAGGGTTGGGGATTGAAGTTTGAGGACTGAGGACTGAGGATTGAGGATTGGGAATTGAGGATTGAGTGTTGAGGATTGAAGATTGAGGATTGGGTATTGAGGATTGAAGAATGAGTATTGAGGATTGAGGATTGAGGATTGAGGACTGAAGGTTGAATATTGATGAATGAAGATTAACGATTGAGGATTGAGGGTTGTGGATTGAGAACGAGGACCGAGGGTTGAGTATTGACTCTTGAGGTCTGAGGATTGAGGATTGAGTATTGCGAGTTGAGGATTGAAGATTGAGGATTGATGATTGAGGATTGAGCATTGAGGATTGAAGATCGAATATTGATGATTGAAGATTGAGGATTGAGGATTGAGGGTTGTGGATTGAGGACGAGTACTGAGGGTTGAATATTGATGACTGAGGTCTGAGGATTGAGGATTGAGGATTGAAAATTGAGGATTGAGGATTGAGGATTGAGGATTGAGGATTGAGGATTGAAGAATGAGTATTGAGGATTGAAGATTGAGGATTGAGGATTGAGGATTGAGGATTGATGATTGAAGATTCTGTATTGAAGATTGAAGATTGAGGATTGAGGATTGAGGATTGAGGATTGAGGATTGAGGATTGAAGATAGAGGATTGGGGATTGAGGATTGACGATTGGGGATTGAGTATTGAGGATTGAGAATTGAGGATTGAGGTTTGAAATTGAGTATTGAGGATTGAAGATTGAGGATTGAGATTTGATTATTGAATATTGTGGATTGAGAATTGAACCATGCGAATTCAGGATATTCTATTGAGCATTGAGAATTGAGGACTGATCGTTGAGTATTGAGGATTCATGGCTGAGGGTTGTGTGTTGAATATTGAGGGTTGAGGATTGAGGATTGAGGATTGAGGATGGAGGATGAGGGCTGAGGATTGAGGATTGAGGTTTGAGTATTGAATCCTGAGAATTCAGGATATTCTATTGAGTATTGAGAATTCAGGATTGATGGTTGAGTACTGAGGACTGTGGATTGAGGATTGAAGGTTGAGTATTGAGGACTCAGAATTGAGGTTTGAGGACTGAGGATTGGGGATTGAAGATTTAGTATTGGGGATTGAAGATTGAGGATTGAGGATTGAGGATTGAGGATTGAGGATGATGTCTGAGGGTTGAGGATTGAGGTTTGAGGACTGAGGACTGAGGATTGAGGACCGAGGATTGAGGATGAGGGCTGAGGGTCGGGGATTGAGGTTTGACGGCTGAGGACTGAGGATTGAAGATTGAGGATTGAGTATTGAGGATTGAGGATTGAGGATTGAAGATTGAGTATTGAGGATTGAAGATTGAGGATTGAGGATTGAGGATTGAGGATTGAGGATTGAAGATTGAGGATTGAGGATTGAGGATTGAAGATTGATGATTGAAGGTTGAAGATTGAGGATTGAGGATTGAGGGTTGAGAATTGAGGATTGAGCATTGAGGATTGAAGATTGAATATTGATGATTGAAGATTGAGGATTGAGGATTGAGGGTTGTGGATTGAGGACGAGTACTGAGGGTTGAATATTGATGATTGAGGTCTGAGGATTGAGGATTGAGGATTGAAAATTGAGGATTGAGGATTGAGGATTGAGGATTGAGGATCGAAGATTGAGTATTGAGGATTGAAGATTGAGGATTGAGGATTGAGGATTGAAGATTGATGATTGAAGATTGTGTATTGAAGTTTGAAGATTGAGAATTGAGGATTTATGGTTGAGTACTGAGGACTGAGGATTGAGGATTGAAGGTTGACTATTGAGGATACAGAATTGAGGTTTGAGGACTGAGGATTGAGGATTGAAGATTGAGTGTTGATGGTTGAAGATTGAGGATTGAGGATTGAGGATTGAGGATTGAGGATTGAAGATTGAGGATTGGGGATTGAATATTGAGTACTGAGGATTGAAGGTTGAGGATTGAGTATTGAGGATTGATGATGGAGGATGAGGGCTGAGGGTTGAGGATTGAGGTTTGAGTATTGAATCCTGAGAATTCAGGATATTCTATTGAGTATTGAGAATTGAGTATTGATGGTTGAGTACTGAGGACTGAGGATTGAGGATTGAAGGTTGACTATTGAGGATTCAGAATTGAGGTTTGAGGACTGAGTATTGAGGATTGAAGATTGAGTATTGAGGATTGAAGGTTGATGATTGATGATTGAGGATTGAGGATTGAGGATGATGTCTGAGGGTTGAGGATTGAGGTTTGAGGACAGAGGACTGAGGGTTGAGGACTGAGGATTGAGGATGAGGGCTGAGGGTCGGGGATTGAGGTTTGACGACTGAGGACTGAGTATTGAGGATTGAGAATTCAGGATTGTTGATAGAGGATTGAAGATTGAGGATTGGGTATTGTGGGTTGAAGAATGAGGATTGAGGATTGAGGATTGAGGATTGAGGGTTGAGGATCTAGGATTGGAGATTGATTATTGAGGATTGAAGATTGGGGATTGAGGATTGAGGATTGAGGATCTAGGATTGGAGATTGATTATTGAGGATTGAAGATTGAGGATTGATGATTGAGTATTGAGAATTGAGAATTGAGGATGAGGACTGAGGGTTGAGGATTGACGTTTGAGAAATGAGGATTGAGGATTGAGGATTGAGGTTTGAAGATTGAGTATTGAGAATTGAGGATTGAGGATTGAGGATTGAGGATTGAGAATTGAGGATGAGGACTGAGGGTTGAGAATTTAGGTTTGAGAAATGAGGATTCAGGATTGAGGATTGAGGATTGAGGGTTGAGGATTGATGATTGGGTATTGAAGATTGAGTATTGATCACTGAGGATTGAGGATTGAGGATCGAGGATTGAGGATTGAGGATTGAGGATTGAAGATTGAATATTGAGGGTTGAAGATTGAGGATTGAGGATTGAGGGTTGAGGATTGAGGACGAGGACTGACGGTTGAGGATTGAGGTTTGAGGATTGAGGATTGAGGACTGAGGATTGAGGATTGAGGATTGAGCATTGAGGATTGAAGATTGAGGACTGGCGATTGAGGATTGAGGTTTGAGGATTGGGTATTGAGGATTGAAGAATGAGGATTGAGGATTGAGGATTGAGGATTGAGGGTTGAGCATCTAGGATTGGAGATTGATTATTGAGGATTGAATATTGGGGATTGAGGATTGAGGATTGAGGATCTAGTATTGGAGATTGATTATTGGGGATTGAAGATTGAGGATTGATGATTGAGGATTGAGAATTGAGAATTGAGGATGAGGACTGAGGGATGAGGATTGAGGTTTGAGAAATGAGGGTTGAAGATTGAGGATTGAGGATTGAGGGTTGAGGATTGATGATTGGGTATTGAAGATTGAGTATTGATCACTGAGGATTGAGGATTGAGGATTGAGGATTGAGGATTGAGGATTGAGGATTGAGGATTGAAGATTGAATATTGAGGATTCAAGATTGAGGATTGAGGATTGAGGGTTGAGGATAGAGGATGAGGGCTGAGGGTTGAGGATTGAGGTTTGAGAACTGAGGACTGAGGATTGAGGATCGAGAGTTGAGGATTGAGGATTGAGGATTGAGGATTGAGGATTGAGAATTGAGGATTGATGATTGAGGGTTGAAGATTAAATATTGAGGATTGAAGATTGAGGATTGATGATTAAGGATTGAGGATGGAGGATGAGGGCTGAGGGTTGGGGATTGAGGTTTGAGGACTGAGGACTGAGGACTGACGATTGGGAATTGAGGATTGAGGGTTGAGGATTGAAGATTGAGGATTGGGTATTGAGGATTGAAGAATGAGGATTGAGGATTGAGGATTGAGGATTGAGGATTGAGGACTGAATGTTGAATATTGATGAATGAAGATTAACGATTGAGGATTGAGGGTTGTGGATTGAGGACGAGGACTGAGGGTTGAGTATTGACACTTGAAGTCTGAGGATTGAGGATTGAGGATTGCGAATTGAGGATTGAAGATTGAAGATTGAGGATTGCGTACTGAGGATTGTAGAATGAGTATTGAGGATTGAGGATTAAGGATTGAGGATTGAAAATTGAGTATTGAGGATTGAAGATTGAGGATTGAGGATTGAGGATTGAGGATTGAGGATTGAAGATTGAGTATTGAGGATTGAAGATTGAGGACTGAGGATTGAGGATTGAGGATTGAGGATTGAAGATTGAGGACTGAGGATTGATGATTGAGGATTGAGGATTGAGCATTGAGGATTGAACATTGAATATTGATGATTGAAGATTGAGGGTTGAGGATTGAGGGTTGTGGATTGTGGACGAGTACTGAGGGTTGAATATTGATGATTGAGGTCTGAGGATTGAGGATTGAGGAATGAAAATTGAGGATTGAGGATTGAGGAATGAGGATTGAGGATTGAAGATTGAGTATTGAGGATTGAATATTGAGGATTGAGATTTGATTATTGAATATTGTGGATTGAGTATTGAACCATGAGGATTCAGCATATTCTATTGTGTATTGGGAATTGAGGATTGATCGTTGAGTATTGAGGATTCATGGCTGAGGGTTGTGTGTTGAATATTGAGGGTTGAGGATTGAGGATTGAGGATTGACGATTGAGGATTGAGTATTGAGGATTGAGAATTGAGGATTGAGGTTTGAAATTGAGTATTGAGGATTGAAGATTGAGGATTGAGATTTGATTATTGAATATTGTGGATTGAGTATTGAACCATGAGAATTCAGGATATTCTATTGAGTATTGAGAATTGAGGATTGATCGTTGAGTATTGAGGATTCATGCCTGAGGGTTGTATGTTGAATATTGAGGGTTGAGGATTGAGGTTTGGGGACTGAGGACTGTGGATTGAAGACTGAGGGTTGAGGATGAGGGCAGAGGGTCAGGGATTGAGGTTTGACGACTGAGGATTGAGGACTGAGGATTGAGAATTGAGGATTGATGATTGAGGATTGAAGATTGAGGATTGGGTATTGAGGATTGAAGAATGAGGATTGAGGATTGAGGATTGAGGATTGAGGATTGAGGATCTAGGATTGGAGATTGATTATTGAGGATTGAAGATTGAGGATTGAGGATTGAGGATTGAGGACCTTGAATTGGAGATCGATTATTGAGGATTGAAGATTGAGGATTGATGATTGAGGATTGAGAATTGAGAATTGAGGATGAGGACTGAGGGTTGAGGATTGAGGTTTGAGAAATGAGGATTGAGGATTGAGGATTGAGGATTAAGGATTGAGGATTGAGGATTGTGTATTAAAGATTGAGTATTGATCACTGAGGATTGAGGATTGAGGATTGAGGGTTGAGGATTGAGGGTTGATGATTGAATATTGAGGATTGAAGATTGAGGATTGATGATTAAGGATTGAGGATGGAGGATGAGGGCTGAGTGTTGAGGATTGAGGTTTGAGGACTGAGGACAGAGGATTGAGGATTGAGAATTGAGGATTGAGGATTGAGGATTGAGGATTGAAAATTGAGTATTGAGGACTGAATATTGAGGATTGAGGATTGACGATTGAGGATTGAGGATTGAAGATTGAGTATTGAGGATTGAAGGTTGAGGATTGAGGATTGAGGATTGAGGATTGAGGATTGAAGATTGAGGATTGAGGATTGACGATTGAGGATTGAGCATTGAGGATTGCAGATTGAATATTGATGATTAAAGATTGAGGATTGAGGATTGAGTGTTGTGGATTGAGGACGAGGACTGAGGGTTGAATATTGATGATTGAGGTCTGAGGATTGAGGATTGAGGATTGAAGATTGAGGATTGAGGATTGAGGATTGATGATTGAGGATTGAGGATGATGTCTGAGGGTTGAGGATTGAGGTTTGAGCACTGAGGACTGATTATTGAGGACTGAGGATTGAAGATTGAGTATTGAGGATTGAAGATTGACGATTAAGGATTGAGGATTGAGGATTGAGGATTGAAGATTGAGGATTGGGTATTGAGGACTGAACATTGAGGATTGAGTATTGGAGATTGAAGGTTGAATATTGATGAATGAAGATTAACGATTGAGGATTGAGGGTTGTGGATTGAGGACGAGGACTGAGGGTTGAGTATTGTTACTTGAGGTCTGAGGATTGAGGATTGAGGATTGCGAATTGAGGATTGAAGATTGAAGATTGAGGATTGGGTATTGAGGATTGTAGAATGAGGATTGAGGATTGAGGATTGAGGATTGAGGATTGAAAATTGAGTATTGAGGATTGAAGATTGAGGATTGAGGATTGAGGATTGAGGATTGAGGACTGAAGATTGAGTATTGAGGATTGAAGATTGAGGGTTGAGGATTGAGGATTGAGGATTGAGGATTGAAGATTGAGGATTGAGGATTGATGATTGAGGATTGAGCATTGAGGATTGAACATTGAATATTGATGATTGAAGATTGAGGATTGAGGATTGAGGGTTGTGGATTGTGGACGAGTACTGAGGGTTGAATATTGATGATTGAGGTCTGAGGATTGAGGATTGAGGATTGAAAATTGAGGATTGAGGATTGAGGAATGAGGATTGAGGATTGAAGATTGAGTATTGAGGATTGAAGATTGACGATTGAGGATTGAGGATTGAGGATTGAGCATTGAGGATTGAAGATTGAAGACTGGGGATTGAGGATTGAAGATTGAGAATTAAGGATTGAAGATTGTGGATTGAGGATCTAGGATTGGAGATTGATTATTGAGGATTGAAGATTGAGGATTGAGGATTGAGGATTGAGGATTGAGAATTGAGGATGAGGACTGAGGAATGAGGTTTGGGGAATGAGGATTGAGGGTTGAGGATTGAGGATTGAGGATTGAGGATTGAGGATTGAGTATTGAGGATTGCGGTTGATGTCTGGGGGTTGAGGATTGAGGTTTGAGGACTGAGGACTGAGGATTGAGGACTGAGGATTGAGTATGGGGGCTGAGTGTCGGGGATTGAGGTTTGACGGCTGAGGACTGAGGATTGAGGATTGAGAATTAAGGATTGTTGATAGAGGATTGAAGATTGAGGATTGGGTATTGAGGATTGAAGAATGAGGATTGAGGATTGAGGATTGAGGATTGAGTATCTAGGAATGGAGATTGATTATTGAGGATTGAAGATTGAGGATTGAGGATTGAGGATTGAAAATTGAGAGTTGAGGATGAGAACTGAAGGTTGTGGATTGAGGTTTGAGAAATGAGGATTGAAGATTGAGGATTGTGGATTGAGGTTTGAGGATTGAGGATTGAGGATTGAGTATTGAAGATTGAGTACTGATCACTGTGGATTGAGGATTGAGGTTTGAGGACTGAGGATTGAGGATTGAAGATTGAGTATTGAGGATTGATGATTGAGGGTTGAGGATTGAGAATTGAGGGTCGAGGATTGAGTATTGATGATTGAGGATTGATGATTGAGGATTGAGTATTGAGGATTGGGTATTGAGGATTGAGCATTGAGATTTGAGGTCTGAGGGCTGAGGATTGAGGATTGAGGATTGAGGATTGAGGATTGAAGATTCAGTATTGACGATTGAAGGTTGAGGATTGAGGATTGACGATTGAAGATTGAGTATTGAGAATTGAAGATTGAGGATTGAAGATTGAGGAATGAGGATTGAGGATTGAGGATTGAGGATTGCGAATTGAGGATTTAAGATTGAAGATTGAGGATTGGGTATTGAGGATTGTAGAATGAGGATTGAGGATTGAGGATTGAGGATTGAGGATTGAGGACAGAAGGTTGAATATTGATGAATGAAGATTAACGATTGAGGATTGAGGGTTGTGGATTGAGGACGAGGACTGAGGGTTGAGTATTGACTCTTGAAGTCTGAGGATTGAGGATTGAGGATTGCGAATTGAGGATTGAAGATTGAAGATTGAGGATTGGGTATTGAGGATTGTAGAATGAGTATTGAGGATTGAAGATTGAGGATTGAGGATTGAAAATTGAGTATTGAGGATTGAAGATTGAGGATTGAGGATTGAGGATTGAGGATTGAGGATTGAAGATCGAGTATTGAGGATTGAAGATTGAGGACTGAGGATTGAGGATTGAGGATTGAGGATTGAAGATTGAGGATTGAGGATTGAGGATTGAAGATTGAGGATTGGGTATTGAGGGTTGAAGAATGAGGATTGAGGATTGAGGATTGAGGATTGAGGGTTGAGAATCTAGGATTGGAGATTGATTATTGAGGATTGAAGATTGGGGATTGAGGATTGAGGATTGAGGATCTAGGATTGGAGATTGATTATTGGGGATTGAAGATTGAGGATTGATGATTGAGGATTGAGAATTGAGAATTGAGGATGAGGACTGAGGGATGAGGATTGAGGTTTGAGAAATGAGGATTGAGGATTGAGGATTGAGCATTGAAGATTGAGTATTGAGAATTGAGGATTGAGGATTGAGGATTGAGGATTGAGGATTGAGGATGGGGACTGAGGTTTGAGAATTTAGGTTTAAGAAATGAGGGTTGAGGATTGAGGATTGAGGATTGAGGGTTGAGGATTGATGATTGGGTATTGAAGATTGAGTATTGATCACTGAGGATTGAGGATTGAGGATTGAGGACTGAGGATTGAGGATTGAGGATTGAGGATTGAAGATTGAATATTGAGGATTGAAGATTGAGGATTGAGGATTGAGGGTTGAGGATGGAGGATGAGGGCTGAGGGTTGAGGATTGAGGTTTGAGGACTGAGGACTGAGTATTGAGGATTGAGAATTCAGGATTGTTGATAGAGGATTGAAGATTGAGGATTGGGTATTGAGGGTTGAAGAATGAGGATTGAGGATTGAGTATTGAGAATTGAGAATTGAGGATGAGGACTGAGGGTTGAGGATTGAGGTTTGAGAAATGAGGATTGAGGATTGAGGATTGAGGATTGAAGATTGAGTATTGAGAATTGAGGATTGAGGATTGAGGATTGAGGATTGAGAATTGAGGATGAGGACTGAGGGTTGAGAATTTAGGTTTGAGAAATGAGGATTGAGGATTGAGGATTGAGGATTGAGGGTTGAGGATTGATGATTGGGTATTGAAGATTGAGTATTGATCACTGAGGATTGAGGATTGAGGATCGAGGATTGAGGATTGAGGATTGAGGATTGAAGATTGAATATTGAGGGTTGAAGATTGAGGATTGAGGATTGAGGGTTGAGGATTGAGGACGAGGACTGACGGTTGAGGATTAAGGTTTGAGGATTGAGGATTGAGGACTGAGGATTGAGGATTGAGGATTGAGCATTGAGGATTGAAGATTGAGGACTGGCGATTGAGGTTTGAGGTTTGAGGATTGGGTATTGAGGATTGAAGAATGAGGATTGAGGATTGAGGATTGAGGATTGAGGGTTGAGCATCTAGGATTGGAGATTGATTATTGAGGATTGAAGATTGGGGATTGAGGATTGAGGATCTAGTATTGGAGATTGATTATTGGGGATTGAAGATTGAGGATTGATGATTGAGGATTGAGAATTGAGAATTGAGGATGAGGACTGAGGGATGAGGATTGAGGTTTGAGAAATGAGGGTTGAGGATTGAGGATTGAGGATTGAGGATTGCGAATTGAGGATTGAAGATTGAAGATTGAGGATTGGGTATTGAGGATTGTAGAATGAGTATTGAGGATTGAGGATTGAGGATTGAGGATTGAAAATTGAGTATTGAGGATTGAAGATTGAGGATTGAGGATTGAGGATTGAGGATTGAGGATTGAAGATTGAGTACTGAGGATTGAAGATTGAGGACTGAGGATTGAGGATTGAGGATTGAGGATTGAAGATTGAGGATTGAGGATTGATGATTGAGGATTGAGGATTGAGCATTGAGGATTGAACATTGAATATTGATGATTGAAGATTGAGGATTGAAGATTGAGGGTTGTGGATTGTGGACGAGTACTGAGGGTTGAATATTGATGATTGAGGTCTGAGGATTGAGGATTGAGGAATGAAAATTGAGGATTGAGGATTGAGGAATGAGGATTGAGGATTGAAGATTGAGTATTGAGGATTGAATATTGAGGATTGAGATTTGATTATTGAATATTGTGGATTGAGTATTGAACCATGAGGATGCAGGATATTCTATTGTGTATTGAGAATTGAGGATTGATCGTTGAGTATTGAGGATTCATGGCTGAGGGTTGTGTGTTGAATATTGAGGGTTGAGGATTGAGGATTGAGGATTGACGATTGAGGATTGAGTATTGAGGATTGAGAATTGAGGATTGAGGTTTGAAATTGAGTATTGAGGATTGAAGATTGAGGATTGAGATTTGATTATTGAATATTGTTGATTGAGTATTGAACCATGAGAATTCAGGTTATTCTATTGAGTATTGAGAATTGAGGATTGATCGTTGAGTATTGAGGATTCATGGCTGAGGGTTGTATGTTGAATATTGAGGGTTGAGGATTGAGGTTTGGGGACTGAGGACTGTGGATTGAAGACTGAGGGTTGAGGATGAGGGCAGAGGGTCAGGGATTGACGTTTGACGACTGAGGATTGAGGACTGAGGATTGAGAATTGAGGATTGATGATTGAGGATTGAAGATTGAGGATTGGGTATTGAGGATTGAAGAATGAGGATTGAGGATTGAGGATTGAGGATTGAGGATTGAGGATCTAGGATTGGAGATTGATTATTGAGGATTGAAGATTGAGGATTGAGGATTGAGGATTGAGGACCTTGAATTGGAGATCGATTATTGAGGATTGAAGATTGAGGATTGATGATTGAGGATTGAGAATTGAGAATTGAGGATGAGGACTGAGGGTTGAGGATTGAGGTTTGAGAAATGAGGATTGAGGATTGAGGATTGAGGATTAAGGATTGAGGATTGAGGATTGTGTATTAAAGATTGAGTATTGATCACTGAGGATTGAGGATTGAGGATTGAGTGTTGAGGATTGAGGGTTGATGATTGAATATTGAGGATTGAAGATTGAGGATTGATGATTAAGGATTGAGGATGGAGGATGAGGGCTGAGTGTTGAGGATTGAGGTTTGAGGACTGAGGACAGAGGATTGAGGATTGAGAATTGAGGATTGAGGATTGAGGATTGAGGATTGAAAATTGTGTATAGAGGACTGAATATTGAGGATTGAGGATTGACGATTGAGGATTGAGGATTGAAGATTGAGTATTGAGGATTGAAGGTTGAGGATTGAGGATTGAGGATTGAGGATTGAGGATTGAAGATTGAGGATTGAGGATTGACGATTGAGGATTGAGCATTGAGGATTGAAGATTGAATATTGATGATTGAAGATTGAGGATTGAGGATTGAGTGTTGTGGATTGAGGACGAGGACTGAGGGTTGAATATTGATGATTGAGGTCTGAGGATTGAGGATTAGGATTGAAAATTGAGGATTGAGGATTGAGGATTGAGGATTGAGGATTGAAGGTTGGATATTGAGGATTGAAGGTTGAGAATTGAAGATTGAGGACTGAGGATTGAGGCTTGAAGGTTGAGTATTGAAGATTCAGGATTGAGGTTTGAGGACTGAGCATTGAGGATTGAAGATTGAGGATTGAGGATTGGAGATTGAGTATTGATGATTGAATACTGAGGATTGAGGATTGAGGTTTGAGGATTGAGGACGAGGACTGACGGTAGAGGATTGAGGTTTGTGGTTTGAGGATTGAGGATTGAGGTTTGAGGATTGAAGATTGAGGATTGAGGATTGAGGATTGAGGATTGAGGATTGAGGATGATGTCTGAGGGTTGAGGATTGAAGTTTGAGGACTGAGGACAGAGGATTGAGGACTGAGGATTGAGGATGAGGGCTGAGGGTCGGGGATTGAGGTTTGGCGGCTGAGGACTGAGGATTGATGATTGAGAATTAAGGATTGATGATAGAGGACTGAAGATTGAGGATTGGGTATTGATAATTGAAGGATGAGGATTGAGGATTGAGGATTGAGGATTGAGGACTGAAGGTTGAATATTGACCCTTGAAGTCTGAGGATTGAGGATTGAGGATTGAGGATTGAGGATTGAAGATTCAGTATTGACGATTGAAGATTGAGGATTGAGGATTGAGGATTGAAGATTGAGTATTGAGGATAGAAGATTGAGGATTGAGGATTGAGGATTGAGGATTGAGGATTGAGGATTGAAGGTCGAGGATTGGTGATTGAGGATTGACGATTGAGGATTGAGTATTGAGGATTGAGAATTGAGGATTGAGGATTGAAATTGAGTATTGAGGATTGAAGATTGATTATTGATGTCTGAGGATTGAGGATTGGGGATTGAAGATTGAGTATTGACGATTGAAGATTGAGGATTGAGGATTGAGGATTGATGATGGAGGATGGGGGCTGAGTGTTGAGGGTTGAGGTTTGAGTATTGAATCCTGAGAATTCAGGATATTCTATTGAGTATTGAGAATTGAGGGTTGATGGATGAGTACTGAGGACTGAGGATTGAGGTTTGAAGGTTGAGTATTGTGGATTCAGAATTCAGGTTCGAGGACTGAGGGTTGAGGATTGAAGATTGAATATTGAGGTTTGAAGATTGAGGATTGAGGATTGAGGATTGAGGATTGAGTATTGAATATTGAGTATTGATGCCTGAGGATTGAGGATTGAGGATTGAGGATTGAGGATTGAGTATTGAGGATTGCGGATGATGTCTGGGGTTTGAGGATTGAGGTTTGAGGACTGAGGACTGAGGATTGAGGACTGAGGATTGAGTATGGGGGCTGAGTGTCGGGGATTGAGGTTTGACGGCTGAGGACTGAGGATTGAGGATTGAGAATTAAGGATTGTTGATAGAGGATTGAAGATTGAGGATTGGGTATTGAGGATTGAAGAATGAGGATTGAGGATTGAGGATTGAGGATTGAGTATCTAGGAATGGAGATTGATTATTGAGGATTGAAGATTGAGGATTGAGGACGAGGACTGAGGGTTGAGTATTGTTACTTGAAGTCTGAGGATTGAGGATTGAGGATTGCGAATTGAGGATTTAAGATTGAAGATTGAGGATTGGGTATTGAGGATTGTAGAATGAGGATTGAGGATTGAGGATTGAGGATTGAGGATTGAGGACAGAAGGTTGAATATTGATGAATGAAGATTAACGATTGAGGATTGAGGGTTGTGGATTGAGGACGAGGACTGAGGGTTGAGTATTGACTCTTGAAGTCTGAGGATTGAGGATTGAGGATTGCGAATTGAGGATTGAAGATTGAAGATTGAGGATTGGGTATTGAGGATTGTAGAATGAGTATTGAGGATTGAAGATTGAGGATTGAGGATTGAAAATTGAGTATTGAGGATTGAAGATTGAGGATTGAGGATTGAGGATTGAGGATTGAGGATTGAAGATCGAGTATTGAGGATTGAAGATTGAGGACTGAGGATTGAGGATTGAGGATTGAGGATTGAAGATTGAGGATTGAGGATTGATGATTGAGGATTGAGCATTGAGGATTGAACATTGAATATTGATGATTGAAGATTGAGCATTGAGGATTGAGGGTTGTGGATTGTGGACGAGTACTGAGGGCTGAATATTGATGATTGAGGTCTGAGGATTGAGGATTGAGGATTGAAAATTGAGGATTGAGGATTGAGGAAGGAGGATTGAGGATTGAAGATTGAGTATTGAGGATTGAATATTGAGGATTGAGATTTGATTATTGAATATTGTGGATTGAGTATTGAACCATGAGGATTCAGGATATTCTATTGTGTATTGAGAATTGAGGATTGATCGTTGAGTATTGAGGATTCATGGCTGAGGGTTGTGTGTTGAATATTGAGGGTTGAGGATTGAGGATTGAGGATTGAGGATTGAGGATTGAAGATTGAGTATTGATGATTGAATACTGAGGATTGAGGATTGAGGTTTGAGGACTGAGGATTGAGGATTGAGAATTGAGGATGAGGACTGAGGGTTGAGGATTGAGGTTTGAGGAATGAGGATTGAGGGTTGAGGATTGAGGGTCGAGGATTGAGGATTGAGGATTGAGGATTGAGGATTGGGGATTGAATATTGAGTACTGAGTATTGAAGATTGAGGACTGAGGATTGAGGATTGAGGATGGAGGATGAGGGCTGAGGGTTGAGGATAGAGGTTTGAGTATTGAATCCTGAGAATTCGGGATATTCTATTGAGTATTGTGAATTGAGGAATGATGTTCGAGTACTGAGGACTGAGGATTGAGGATTGAAG
This sequence comes from Calliopsis andreniformis, assembly GCF_051401765.1. Taxonomy (NCBI): domain Eukaryota; kingdom Metazoa; phylum Arthropoda; class Insecta; order Hymenoptera; family Andrenidae; genus Calliopsis; species Calliopsis andreniformis. The sequence goes on from NW_027480449.1 coordinate 1,550,662, forward strand.
GTTGAGTATTGAGGATTCAGAATTGAGGTTTGAGGGCTGAGGATTGAGGATTGAAGATTGAGTATTGAGGATTGAAGATTGGCGATTGAGGATTGAGTATTGAGAATTGAGGATTGATGGTTGAGTATTGAGGATTCATGGCTGAGGGTTCTGTGTTGAATATTGAGGGTTGAGGATTGAGGATTGAGGATTGAGGATTGAGGATTGAAGATTGAGTATTGATGATTGAATATTGAGGATTGAGGATTGAGGTTTGAGGATTGAGGACGAGGACTGACGGTAGAGGATTGAGGTTTGAGGATTGAGGATTGAGGATTGAGGTCTGCGGATTGAGGATTGAGGATTCAACATTGAGTATTGAAGATTGAAGACTGGGGATTGAGGATTGAAGATTGAGAATTAAGGATTGAAGATTGTGGATTGAGGATCTAGGATTGGAGATTGATTATTGAGGATTGAAGATTGAGGATTGAGGATTGAGGATTGAGGATTGAGAATTGAGGATGAGGACTGAGGAATAAGGTTTGAGGAATGAGGATTGAGGGTTGAGGATTGAGGATTGAGGATTGAGGATTGAGGATCGAGTATTGAGGATTGCGGATGATGTCTGGGGGTTGAGGATTGAGGTTTGAGGACTGAGGACTGAGGATTGAGGACGGAGGATTGAGGATGGGGGCTGAGGGTCGGGGATTGAGGTTTGACGGCTGAGGACTGAGGATTGAGGATTGAGAATTAAGGATTGTTGATAGAGGATTGAAGATTGAGGATTGGGTATTGAGGATTGAAGAATGAGGATTGAGGATTGAGGATTGACGATTGAGGGTTGAGGATCTAGGATTGGAGATTGAGGGTTGGGGATTGAGGATTGACGATTGAGGATTGAGTATTGATAATTGAGAATTGAGGATTGAGGTTTGAAATTGAGTATTGAGGATTGAAGATTGAGGATTGAGATTTGATTATTGAATATTGTGGATTGAGTATTGAACCATGAGAATTCAGGATATTCTATTGAGTATTGAGAATTGAGGATTGATCGTTGAGTATTGAGGATTCATGGCTGAGGGTTGTATGTTGAATATTGAGGGTTCAGGATTGAGGTTTGGGGACTGAGGACTGTGGATTGAAGACTGAGGGTTGAGGATGAGGGCAGAGGGACAGGGATTGAGGTTTGACGACTGAGGATTGAGGACTGAGGATTGAGAATTGAGGATTGATGATTGAGGATTGAAGATTGAGGATTGGGTATTGAGGATTGAAGAATGAGGATTGAGGATTGAGGACTGAGGATTGAGGATTGAGGATTGAGGATCTAGGATTGGAGATTGATTATTGAGGATTGAAGATTGAGGATTGAGGATTGAGGATTGAGGACCTTGAATTCGAGATTGATTATTGAGGATTGAAGATTGAGGATTGATGATTGAGGATTGAGAATTGAGAATTGAGGATGAGGACTGAGGGTTGAGGATTGAGGTTTGAGAAATGAGGATTGAGGATTGAGGATTGAGGATTAAGGATTGAGGATTGAGGATTGTGTATTAAAGATTGAGTATTGATCACTGAGGATTGAGGATTGAGGATTGAGGGTTGAGGACTGACGGTTGATGATTGAATATTGAGGATTGAAGATTGAGGATTGATGATTAAGGATTGAGGATGGAGGATGAGGGCTGAGTGTTGAGGATTGAGGTTTGAGGACTGAGGACAGAGGATTGAGGATTGAGAATTGAGGATTGAGGATTGAGGATTGAGGATTGAAAATTGAGTATTGAGGACTGAATATTGAGGATTGAGGATTGACGATTGAGGATTGAGGATTGAAGATTGAGTATTGAGGATTGAAGGTTGAGGACTGAGGATTGAGGATTGAGGATTGAGGATTGAAGATTGAGGATTGAGGATTGACGATTGAGGATTGAGCATTGAGGATTGAAGATTGAATATTGATGATTGAAGATTGAGGATTGAGGATTGAGTGTTGTGGATTGAGGACGAGGACTGAGGGTTGAGTATTGATGATTGAGGTCTGAGGATTGAGGATTGAGGATTGAAAATTGAGGATTGAGGATTGAGGATTGAGGATTGAGGATTGAAGGTTGGATATTGAGGATTGAAGATTGAGGATTGAAGATTGAGGACTGAGGATTGAGGCTTGAAGGTTGGGTATTGAAGATTCAGGATTGAGGTTTGAGGACTGAGGATTGAGGATTGATGATTGAGGATTGAGCGTTGAAGATTGAGTATTGATGATTGAATACTGAGGATTGAGGATTGAGGTTTGAGGATTGAGGACGAGGACTGACGGTAGAGGATTGAGGTTTGTGGTTTGAGGATTGAGGATTGAGGACTGAGGATTGAGGATTGAGGATTAAGCATTGAGGATTGAAGATAGAAGACTGGGGATTGTGGATTCATGATTGAGTATTAAGGATTGAAGATGGTGGATTGAGGACCTAGGGTTGGAGATTGATTATTGAGGATTGAAGATTGAGGATTGAGGATTGAGGATTGAGGATTGAGAATTGAGGATGAGGATTGAGGCTTGAGGGTTGAGGTTTGAGGAATGGGGATTGATGGTTGAGGGTTGAGGATTGAGGATTGAGGATTGAGGATTGAGTATTGAAGATTGAGTATTGATGCCTGAGGATTGAGGATTGAGGATTGAGGATTGAGGATTGGGGATTGAATATTGAGTACTGAGGATTGAAGATTGAGGATTGAGGATTGAGGATTGAGGATGGAGGATGAGGGCTGAGGGTTGAGGATTGAGGTTTGAGTATTGAATCCTGAGAATTCAGGATATTCTATTGAGTATTGAGAATTGAGGATTGATGGTTGAGTACTGTGGACTGAGGATTGAGGATTGAAGGTTGAGTATTGAGGATTTAGAATTGAGGTTTGAGGACTGATGATTGAGGATTGAAGATTGAGTATTGAGGATTGAAGATTGAGGATTGAGGATTGAGGATTGAGGATTGAGGATTGAGGATGATGTCTGAGGGTTGAGGATTGAGGTTTGAGGACTGAGGACAGAGGATTGAGGACTGAGGATTGAGGATGAGGGCTGAGGGTCGGGGATTGAGGTTTGGCGGCTGAGGACTGAGGATTGAGGATTGAGAGTTAAGGATTGTTGATAGAGGACTGAAGATTGAGGATTGGGTATTGAGGATTGAAGATTGAGTATTGAGGATAGAAGATTGAGGATTGAGGATTGAGGATTGAGGATTGAGGATTGAGGATTGAAGGTCGAGGATTGGGGATTGAGGATTGACGATTGAGGATTGAGTATTGAGGATTGAGAATTGAGGATTGAGGATTGAAATTGAGTATTGAGGATTGAAGATTGATTATTGATGTCTGAGGATTGAGGATTGAGGATTGAGGATTGAGGATTGGGGATTGAAGATTGAGTATTGAGGATTGAAGATTGAGGATTGAGGATTGAGGATTGATGATGGAGGATGGGGGCTGAGTGTTGAGGGTTGAGGTTTGAGTATTGAATCCTGAGAATTCAGGATATTCTATTGAGTATTGAGAATTGAGGGTTGATGGTTGAGTACTGAGGACTGAGGATTGAGGTTTGAAGGTTGAGTATTGTGGATTCAGAATTCAGGTTTGAGGACTGAGGGTTGAGGATTGAAGATTGAATATTGAGGTTTGAAGATTGAGGATTGAGGATTGACGATTGAGGATTGAGGATGATGTCTGAGGGTTGAGGATTGAGGCTTGAGGACTGAGGACTGAGGATTGAGGACTGAGGATTGAAGATTGAGTATTGAGGATTGAAGATTGGCGATTGAGGATTGAGGATTGAGGATTGAGGATTGAGGATTGAAGATTGAGAATTGGGTATTGAGGATTGAAGAACGTGGATTGAGGATTGAGGATTGAGGATTGAGGAATGAAGATTGAGGATTGAGGATCGAGGATTGAGGATTGAATATTGAGTATTGAGGATTGAAGATTGAGGATTGAGGATTGAGGATTGAGGTTTGAGGATTGATGATGGAGGATGGGGGCTGAGTGTTGAGGGTTGAGGTTTGAGTATTGAATCCTGAGAATTCAGGATAATCTATTGAGTATTGAGAATTGAGGGTTGATGGTTAAGTACTGAGGACTGAGGATTGAGGTTTGAAGGTTGAGAATTGAGGATTCAGAATTCAGGTTTGAGGACTGAGGGTTGAGGATTGAAGATTGAATATTGAGGTTTGAAGATTGAGGATTGAGGATTGATGATTGAGGATTGAGGATGATGTCTGAGGGTTGAGGATTGAGGTTTGAGCACTGAGGACTGATTATTGAGGACTGAGGATTGAAGATTGAGTATTGAGGATTGAAGATTGACGATTGAGGATTGAGGATTGAGGATTGAGGATTGAGGATTGAGGATTGAAGATTGAGGATTGGGTATTGAGGACTGAACATTGAGGATTGAGTATTGGAGATTGAAGGTTGAATATTGATGAATGAAGATTAACGATTGAGGATTGAGGGTTGTGGATTGAGGACGAGGACTGAGGGTTGAGTATTGTTACTTGAGGTCTGAGGATTGAGGATTGAGGATTGCGAATTGAGGATTGAAGGTTGAAGATGGAGGATTGGGTATTGAGGATTGTAGAATGAGGATTGAGGATTGAGGATTGAGGACTGAGGATTGAAAATTGAGTATTGAGGATTGAAGATTGAGGATTGAGGATTGAGGATTGAGGATTGAGGATTGAAGATTGAGTATTGAGGATTGAAGATTGAGGGTTGAGGATTGAGGATTGAGGATTGAGGATTGAAGATTGAGGATTGAGGATTGATGATTGAGGATTGAGCATTGAGGATTGAACATTGAATATTGATGATTGAATATTGAGGATTGAGGATTGAGTGTTGTGGATTGAGGACGAGTACTGAGGGTTGAATGTTGATGACTGAGGTCTGAGGATTGAGGATTGAGGATTGAAAATTGAGGATTGAGGATTGAGGATTGAGGATTGAGGATTGAGGACTGAGGATTGAGGATTGAAGATTGAGTATTGAGGATTGATGATTGAGGGTTGAGGATTGAGGATTGAGGGTCGAGGATTGAGTATTGATGATTGAGGATTGATGATTGAGGATTGAGTATTGAGGATTGGGTATTGAGGATTGAGCATTGAGATTTGAGGTCTGAGGGCTGAGGATTGAGGATTGAGGATTGAGGATTGAGGATTGAAGATTCAGTATTGACGATTGAAGATTGAGGATTGAGGATTGAGGATTGAAGATTGAGTATTGAGAATTGAAGATTGAGGATTGAGGATTGAGGAATGAGGATTGAGGATTGAGGATTGAGGATGATGTCTGAGGGTTGAGGATTGAGGTTTGTGGACTGAGGACTGAGGATTGAGGACTGAGGATTGAAGATTGGGTATTGAGGATTGAAGATTGACGATTGAGGATTGAGGGTTGAGGATTGAGGATTGAGGATTGAGGATTGAAGATTGAGTATTGGGTATTGAGGACTGAACATTGAGGATTGAGGATTGAGGATTGAAGGTTGAATATTGATGAATGAAGATTAACGATTGAGGATTGAGGGTTGTGGATTGAGGACGAAGACTGAGGGTTGAGTATTGTTACTTGAAGTCTGAGGATTGAGGATTGAGGATTGCGAATTGAGGATTTAAGATTGAAGATTGAGGATTGGGTATTGAGGATTGTAGAATGAGGATTGAGGATTGAGGATTGAGGATTGAGGATTGAGGACAGAAGGTTGAATATTGATGAATGAAGATTAACGATTGAGGATTGAGGGTTGTGGATTGAGGACGAGGACTGAGGGTTGAGTATTGACTCTTGAAGTCTGAGGATTGAGGATTGAGGATTGCGAATTGAGGATTGAAGATTGAAGATTGAGGATTGGGTATTGAGGATTGTAGAATGAGTATTGAGGATTGAAGATTGAGGATTGAGGATTGAAAATTGAGTATTGAGGATTGAAGATTGAGGATTGAGGATTGAGGATTGAGGATTGAGGATTGAGGATTGAAGATCGAGTATTGAGGATTGAAGATTGAGGACTGAGGATTGAGGATTGAGGATTGAGGATTGAAGATTGAGGATTGAGGATTGATGATTGAGGATTGAGCATTGAGGATTGAACATTGAATATTGATGATTGAAGATTGAGCATTGAGGATTGAGGGTTGTGGATTGTGGACGAGTACTGAGGGTTGAATATTGATGATTGAGGTCTGAGGATTGAGGATTGAGGATTGAAAATTGAGGATTGAGGATTGAGGAATGAGGATTGAGGATTGAAGATTGAGTATTGAGGATTGAATATTGAGGATTGAGATTTGATTATTGAATATTGTGGATTGAGTATTGAACCATGAGGATTCAGGATATTCTATTGTGTATTGAGAATTGAGGATTGATCGTTGAGTATTGAGGATTCATGGCTGAGGGTTGTGTGTTGAATATTGAGGGTTGAGGATTGAGGATTGAAAATTGAGGATTGAGGATTGAGGATTGAGGATTGAGGATTGAAGGTTGGATATTGAGGATTGAAGATTGAGGATTGAAGATTGAGGACTGAGGATTGAGGCTTGAAGGTTGGGTATTGAAGATTCAGGATTGAGGTTTGAGGACTGAGGATTGAGGATTGATGATTGAGGATTGAGCGTTGAAGATTGAGTATTGATGATTGAATACTGAGGATTGAGGATTGAGGTTTGAGGATTGAGGACGAGGACTGACGGTAGAGGATTGAGGTTTGTGGTTTGAGGATTGAGGATTGAGGACTGAGGATTGAGGATTGAGGATTAAGCATTGAGGATTGAAGATAGAAGACTGGGGATTGTGGATTCATGATTGAGTATTAAGGATTGAAGATTGTGGATTGAGGACCTAGGGTTGGAGATTGATTATTGAGGATTGAAGATTGAGGATTGAGGATTGAGGTTTGAGGATTGAGAATTGAGGATGAGGATTGAGGCTTGAGGGTTGAGGTTTGAGGAATGGGGATTGATGGTTGAGGGTTGAGGATTGAGGATTGAGGATTGAGGATTGAGTATTGAAGATTGAGTATTGATGCCTGAGGATTGAGGATTGAGGATTGAGGATTGAGGATTGGGGATTGAATATTGAGTACTGAGGATTGAAGATTGAGGATTGAGGATTGAGGATTGAGGATGGAGGATGAGGGCTGAGGGTTGAGGATTGAGGTTTGAGTATTGAATCCTGAGAATTCAGGATATTCTATTGAGTATTGAGAATTGAGGATTGATGGTTGAGTACTGTGGACTGAGGATTGAGGATTGAAGGTTGAGTATTGAGGATTTAGAATTGAGGTTTGAGGACTGATGATTGAGGATTGAAGATTGAGTATTGAGGATTGAAGATTGAGGATTGAGGATTGAGGATTGAGGATTGAGGATTGAGGATGATGTCTGAGGGTTGAGGATTGAGGTTTGAGGACTGAGGACAGAGGATTGAGGACTGAGGATTGAGGATGAGGGCTGAGGGTCGGGGATTGAGGTTTGGCGGCTGAGGACTGAGGATTGAGGATTGAGAATTAAGGATTGTTGATAGAGGACTGAAGATTGAGGATTGGGTATTGAGGATTGAAGATTGAGTATTGAGGATAGAAGATTGAGGATTGAGGATTGAGGATTGAGGATTGAGGATTGAGGATTGAAGGTCGAGGATTGGGGATTGAGGATTGACGATTGAGGATTGAGTATTGAGGATTGAGAATTGAGGATTGAGGACTGAAATTGAGTATTGAGGATTGAAGATTGATTATTGATGTCTGAGGATTGAGGATTGAGGATTGAGGATTGAGGATTGGGGATTGAAGATTGAGTATTGAGGATTGAAGATTGAGGATTGAGGATTGAGGATTGATGATGGAGGATGGGGGCTGAGTGTTGAGGGTTGAGGTTTGAGTATTGAATCCTGAGAATTCAGGATATTCTATTGAGTATTGAGAATTGAGGGTTGATGGTTGAGTACTGAGGACTGAGGATTGAGGTTTGAAGGTTGAGTATTGTGGATTCAGAATTCAGGTTTGAGGACTGAGGGTTGAGGATTGAAGATTGAATATTGAGGTTTGAAGATTGAGGATTGAGGATTGACGATTGAGGATTGAGGATGATGTCTGAGGGTTGAGGATTGAGGCTTGAGGACTGAGGACTGAGGATTGAGGACTGAGGATTGAAGATTGAGTATTGAGGATTGAAGATTGGCGATTGAGGATTGAGGATTGAGGATTGAGGATTGAGGATTGAAGATTGAAAATTGGGTATTGAGGATTGAAGAACGTGGATTGAGGATTGAGGATTGAGGATTGAGGAATGAAGATTGAGGATTGAGGATCGAGGATTGAGGATTGAATATTGAGTATTGAGGATTGAAGATTGAGGATTGAGGATTGAGGATTGAGGTTTGAGGATTGATGATGGAGGATGGGGGCTGAGTGTTGAGGGTTGAGGTTTGAGTATTGAATCCTGAGAATTCAGGATAATCTATTGAGTATTGAGAATTGAGGGTTGATGGTTAAGTACTGAGGACTGAGGATTGAGGTTTGAAGGTTGAGAATTGAGGATTCAGAATTCAGGTTTGAGGACTGAGGGTTGAGGATTGAAGATTGAATATTGAGGTTTGAAGATTGAGGATTGAGGATTGATGATTGAGGATTGAGGATGATGTCTGAGGGTTGAGGATTGAGGTTTGAGCACTGAGGACTGATTATTGAGGACTGAGGATTGAAGATTGAGTATTGAGGATTGAAGATTGACGATTGAGGATTGAGGATTGAGGATTGAGGATTGAGGATTGAGGATTGAAGATTGAGGATTGGGTATTGAGGACTGAACATTGAGGATTGAGTATTGGAGATTGAAGGTTGAATATTGATGAATGAAGATTAACGATTGAGGATTGAGGGTTGTGGATTGAGGACGAGGACTGAGGGTTGAGTATTGTTACTTGAGGTCTGAGGATTGAGGATTGAGGATTGCGAATTGAGGATTGAAGGTTGAAGATGGAGGATTGGGTATTGAGGATTGTAGAATGAGGATTGAGGATTGAGGATTGAGGACTGAGGATTGAAAATTGAGTATTGAGGATTGAAGATTGAGGATTGAGGATTGAGGATTGAGGATTGAGGATTGAAGATTGAGTATTGAGGATTGAAGATTGAGGGTTGAGGATTGAGGATTGAGGATTGAGGATTGAAGATTGAGGATTGAGGATTGATGATTGAGGATTGAGCATTGAGGATTGAACATTGAATATTGATGATTGAATATTGAGGATTGAGGATTGAGTGTTGTGGATTGAGGACGAGTACTGAGGGTTGAATGTTGATGACTGAGGTCTGAGGATTGAGGATTGAGGATTGAAAATTGAGGATTGAGGATTGAGGATTGAGGATTGAGGATTGAGGACTGAGGATTGAGGATTGAAGATTGAGTATTGAGGATTGATGATTGAGGGTTGAGGATTGAGGATTGAGGGTCGAGGATTGAGTATTGATGATTGAGGATTGATGATTGAGGATTGAGTATTGAGGATTGGGTATTGAGGATTGAGCATTGAGATTTGAGGTCTGAGGGCTGAGGATTGAGGATTGAGGATTGAGGATTGAGGATTGAAGATTCAGTATTGACGATTGAAGATTGAGGATTGAGGATTGAGGATTGAAGATTGAGTATTGAGAATTGAAGATTGAGGATTGAGGATTGAGGAATGAGGATTGAGGATTGAGGATTGAGGATGATGTCTGAGGGTTGAGGATTGAGGTTTGTGGACTGAGGACTGAGGATTGAGGACTGAGGATTGAAGATTGGGTATTGAGGATTGAAGATTGACGATTGAGGATTGAGGGTTGAGGATTGAGGATTGAGGATTGAGGATTGAAGATTGAGTATTGGGTATTGAGGACTGAACATTGAGGATTGAGGATTGAGGATTGAAGGTTGAATATTGATGAATGAAGATTAACGATTGAGGATTGAGGGTTGTGGATTGAGGACGAAGACTGAGGGTTGAGTATTGTTACTTGAAGTCTGAGGATTGAGGATTGAGGATTGCGAATTGAGGATTTAAGATTGAAGATTGAGGATTGGGTATTGAGGATTGTAGAATGAGGATTGAGGATTGAGGATTGAGGATTGAGGATTGAGGACAGAAGGTTGAATATTGATGAATGAAGATTAACGATTGAGGATTGAGGGTTGTGGATTGAGGACGAGGACTGAGGGTTGAGTATTGACTCTTGAAGTCTGAGGATTGAGGATTGAGGATTGCGAATTGAGGATTGAAGATTGAAGATTGAGGATTGGGTATTGAGGATTGTAGAATGAGTATTGAGGATTGAAGATTGAGGATTGAGGATTGAAAATTGAGTATTGAGGATTGAAGATTGAGGATTGAGGATTGAGGATTGAGGATTGAGGATTGAGGATTGAAGATCGAGTATTGAGGATTGAAGATTGAGGACTGAGGATTGAGGATTGAGGATTGAGGATTGAAGATTGAGGATTGAGGATTGAGGGTTGTGGATTGTGGACGAGTACTGATTCATGGCTGAGGGTTGTGTGTTGAATATTGAGGGTTGAGGATTGAGGATTGAGGATTGAGGATTGAGGATTGAAGATTGAGTATTGATGATTGAATACTGAGGATTGAGGATTGAGGTTTGAGGACTGAGGATTGAGGATTGAGAATTGAGGATGAGGACTGAGGGTTGAGGATTGAGGTTTGAGGAATGAGGATTGAGGGTTGAGGATTGAGGGTTGAGGATTGAGGATTGTGGATTGAGGATCTAGGATTGGAGATTGATTATTGAGGATTGAAGATTGAGGATTGAGGATTGAGGATTGAGGATTGAGAATTGAGGATGAGGACTGAGGAATGAGGTTTGAGGAATGAGGATTGAGGGTTGAGGATTGAGGATTGAGGATTGAGGATTGAGGATTGAGTATTGAGGATTGCGGATGATGTCTGGGGGTTGAGGATTGAGGTTTGAGGACTGAGGACTGAGGATTGAGGACTGAGGATTGAGGATGGGGCCTGAGGGTCGGGGATTGAGGTTTGACGGCTGAGGACTGAGGATTGAGGATTGAGAACTAAGGATTGTTGATAGAGGATTGAAGATTGAGAATTGGGTATTGAGGATTGAAGAATGAGGATTGAGGATTGAGGATTGAGGATTGAGGGTTGAGGATCTAGGATTGGAGATTGAGGGTTGGGGATTGAGGACTGAGGGTTGAGTATTGATGATTGAGGTCTGAGGATTGAGGATTGAGGATTGAAAATTGAGTATTGAAGATTGAGTATTGATGCCTGAGGATTGAGGATTGAGGATTGAGGATTGAGGATTGGGGATTGAATATTGAGTACTGAGGATTGAAGATTGAGGATTGAGGATTGAGGATTGAGGATGGAGGATGAGGGCTGAGGGTTGAGGATTGAGGTTTGAGTATTGAATCCTGAGAATTCAGGATATTCTATTGAGTATTGAGAATTGAGGATTGATGGTTGAGTACTGTGGACTGAGGATTGAGGATTGAAGGTTGAGTATTGAGGATTTAGAATTGAGGTTTGAGGACTGATGATTGAGGATTGAAGATTGAGTATTGAGGATTGAAGATTGAGGATTGAGGATTGAGGATTGAGGATTGAGGATTGAGGATGATGTCTGAGGGTTGAGGATTGAGGTTTGAGGACTGAGGACAGAGGATTGAGGACTGAGGATTGAGGATGAGGGCTGAGGGTCTGGGATTGAGGTTTGGCGGCTGAGGACTGAGGATTGAGGATTGAGAATTAAGGATTGTTGATAGAGGACTGAAGATTGAGGATTGGGTATTGAGGATTGAAGATTGAGTATTGAGGATAGAAGATTGAGGACTGAGGATTGAGGATTGAGGATTGAGGATTGAGGATTGAAGGTCGAGGATTGGGGATTGAGGATTGACGATTGAGGATTGAGTATTGAGGATTGAGAATTGAGGATTGAGGATTGAAATTGAGTATTGAGGATTGAAGATTGATTATTGATGTCTGAGGATTGAGGATTGAGGATTGAGGATTGAGGATTGGGGATTGAAGATTGAGTATTGAGGATTGAAGATTGAGGATTGAGGATTGAGGATTGATGATGGAGGATGGGGGCTGAGTGTTGAGGGTTGAGGTTTGAGTATTGAATCCTGAGAATTCAGGATATTCTATTGAGTATTGAGAATTGAGGGTTGATGGTTGAGTACTGAGGACTGAGGATTGAGGTTTGAAGGTTGAGTATTGTGGATTCAGAATTCAGGTTTGAGGACTGAGGGTTGAGGATTGAAGATTGAATATTGAGGTTTGAAGATTGAGGATTGAGGATTGACGATTGAGGATTGAGGATGATGTCTGAGGGTTGAGGATTGAGGCTTGAGGACTGAGGACTGAGGATTGAGGACTGAGGATTGAAGATTGAGTATTGAGGATTGAAGATTGGCGATTGAGGATTGAGGATTGAGGATTGAGGATTGAGGATTGAAGATTGAGAATTGGGTATTGAGGATCGAAGAACGTGGATTGAGGATTGAGGATTGAGGATTGAGGAATGAAGATTGAGGATTGAGGATCGAGGATTGAGGATTGAATATTGAGTATTGAGGATTGAAGATTGAGGATTGAGGATTGAGGATTGAGGTTTGAGGATTGATGATGGAGGATGGGGGCTGAGTGTTGAGGGTTGAGGTTTGAGTATTGAATCCTGAGAATTCAGGATAATCTATTGAGTATTGAGAATTGAGGGTTGATGGTTAAGTACTGAGGACTGAGGATTGAGGTTTGAAGGTTGAGAATTGAGGATTCAGAATTCAGGTTTGAGGACTGAGGGTTGAGGATTGAAGATTGAATATTGAGGTTTGAAGATTGAGGATTGAGGATTGATGATTGAGGATTGAGGATGATGTCTGAGGGTTGAGGATTGAGGTTTGAGCACTGAGGACTGATTATTGAGGACTGAGGATTGAAGATTGAGTATTGAGGATTGAAGATTGACGATTGAGGATTGAGGATTGAGGATTGAGGATTGAGGATTGAGGATTGAAGATTGAGGATTGGGTATTGAGGACTGAACATTGAGGATTGAGTATTGGAGATTGAAGGTTGAATATTGATGAATGAAGATTAACGATTGAGGATTGAGGGTTGTGGATTGAGGACGAGGACTGAGGGTTGAGTATTGTTACTTGAGGTCTGAGGATTGAGGATTGAGGATTGCGAATTGAGGATTGAAGGTTGAAGATGGAGGATTGGGTATTGAGGATTGTAGAATGAGGATTGAGGATTGAGGATTGAGGACTGAGGATTGAAAATTGAGTATTGAGGATTGAAGATTGAGGATTGAGGATTGAGGATTGAGGATTGAGGATTGAAGATTGAGTATTGAGGATTGAAGATTGAGGGTTGAGGATTGAGGATTGAGGATTGAGGATTGAAGATTGAGGATTGAGGATTGATGATTGAGGATTGAGCATTGAGGATTGAACATTGAATATTGATGATTGAATATTGAGGATTGAGGATTGAGTGTTGTGGATTGAGGACGAGTACTGAGGGTTGAATGTTGATGACTGAGGTCTGAGGATTGAGGATTGAGGATTGAAAATTGAGGATTGAGGATTGAGGATTGAGGATTGAGGATTGAGGACTGAGGATTGAGGATTGAAGATTGAGTATTGAGGATTGATGATTGAGGGTTGAGGATTGAGGATTGAGGGTCGAGGATTGAGTGTTGATGATTGAGGATTGATGATTGAGGATTGAGTATTGAGGATTGGGTATTGAGGATTGAGCATTGAGATTTGAGGTCTGAGGGCTGAGGATTGAGGATTGAGGATTGAGGATTGAGGATTGAAGATTCAGTATTGACGATTGAAGATTGAGGATTGAGGATTGAGGATTGAAGATTGAGTATTGAGAATTGAAGATTGAGGATTGAGGATTGAGGAATGAGGATTGAGGATTGAGGATTGAGGATGATGTCTGAGGGTTGAGGATTGAGGTTTGTGGACTGAGGACTGAGGATTGAGGACTGAGGATTGAAGATTGGGTATTGAGGATTGAAGATTGACGATTGAGGATTGAGGGTTGAGGATTGAGGATTGAGGATTGAGGATTGAAGATTGAGTATTGGGTATTGAGGACTGAACATTGAGGATTGAGGATTGAGGATTGAAGGTTGAATATTGATGAATGAAGATTAACGATTGAGGATTGAGGGTTGTGGATTGAGGACGAAGACTGAGGGTTGAGTATTGTTACTTGAAGTCTGAGGATTGAGGATTGAGGATTGCGAATTGAGGATTTAAGATTGAAGATTGAGGATTGGGTATTGAGGATTGTAGAATGAGGATTGAGGATTGAGGATTGAGGATTGAGGATTGAGGACAGAAGGTTGAATATTGATGAATGAAGATTAACGATTGAGGATTGAGGGTTGTGGATTGAGGACGAGGACTGAGGGTTGAGTATTGACTCTTGAAGTCTGAGGATTGAGGATTGAGGATTGCGAATTGAGGATTGAAGATTGAAGATTGAGGATTGGGTATTGAGGATTGTAGAATGAGTATTGAGGATTGAAGATTGAGGATTGAGGATTGAAAATTGAGTATTGAGGATTGAAGATTGAGGATTGAGGATTGAGGATTGAGGATTGAGGATTGAGGATTGAAGATCGAGTATTGAGGATTGAAGATTGAGGACTGAGGATTGAGGATTGAGGATTGAGGATTGAAGATTGAGGATTGAGGATTGATGATTGAGGATTGAGCATTGAGGATTGAACATTGAATATTGATGATTGAAGATTGAGCATTGAGGATTGAGGGTTGTGGATTGTGGACGAGTACTGAGGGTTGAATATTGATGATTGAGGTCTGAGGATTGAGGATTGAGGATTGAAAATTGAGGATTGAGGATTGAGGAATGAGGATTGAGGATTGAAGATTGAGTATTGAGGATTGAATATTGAGGATTGAGATTTGATTATTGAATATTGTGGATTGAGTACTGAACCATGAGGATTCAGGATATTCTATTGTGTATTGAGAATTGAGGATTGATCGTTGAGTATTGAGGATTCATGGCTGAGGGTTGTGTGTTGAATATTGAGGGTTGAGGATTGAGGATTGAGGATTGAGGATTGAGGATTGAAGATTGAGTATTGATGATTGAATACTGAGGATTGAGGATTGAGGTTTGAGGACTGAGGATTGAGGATTGAGAATTGAGGATGAGGACTGAGGGTTGAGGATTCAGGTTTGAGGAATGAGGATTGAGGGTTGAGGATTGAGGGTTGAGGATTGAGGATTGAGGATTGAGGATTGAGGATTGGGGATTGAATATTGAGTACTGAGTATTGAAGATTGAGGACTGAGGATTGAGGATTGAGGATGGAGGATGAGGGCTGAGGGTTGAGGATAGAGGTTTGAGTATTGAATCCTGAGAATTCGGGATATTCTATTGAGTATTGTGAATTGAGGATTGATGTTCGAGTACTGAGGACTGAGGATTGAGGATTGAAGGTTGAGTATTGAGGATTCAGAATTGAGGTTTGAGGGCTGAGGATTGAGGATTGAAGATTGAGTATTGAGGATTGAAGATTGGCGATTGAGGATTGAGTATTGAGAATTGAGGATTGATGGTTGAGTATTGAGGATTCATGGCTGAGGGTTGTGTGTTGAATATTGAGGGTTGAGGATTGAGGATTGAGGATTGAGGATTGAGGATTGAAGATTGAGTATTGATGATTGAATATTGAGGATTGAGGATTGAGGTTTGAGGATTGAGGACGAGGACTGACGGTAGAGGATTGAGGTTTGAGGATTGAGGATTAAGGATTGAGGACTGCGGATTGAGGATTGAGGATTCAACATTGAGGATTGAAGATTGAAGACTGGGGATTGAGGATTGAAGATTGAGAATTAAGGATTAAAGATTGTGGATTGAGGATCTAGGATTGGAGATTGATTATTGAGGATTGAAGATTGAGGATTGAGGATTGAGGATTGAGGATTGAGAATTGAGGATGAGGACTGAGGAATGAGGTTTGAGGAATGAGGATTGAGGGTTGAGGATTGAGGATTGAGGATTGAGGATTGAGGATTGAGTATTGAGGATTGCGGATGATGTCTGGGGGTTGAGGATTGAGGTTTGAGGACTGAGGACTGAGGATTGAGGACTGAGGATTGAGGATGGGGGCTGAGGGTCGGGGATTGAGGTTTGACGGCTGAGGACTGAGGATTGAGGATTGAGAACTAAGGATTGTTGATAGAGGATTGAAGATTGAGGATTGGGTATTGAGGATTGAAGAATGAGGATTGAGGATTGAGGATTGAGGATTGAGGGTTGAGGATCTAGGATTGGAGATTGAGGGTTGGGGATTGAGGATTGACGATTGAGGATTGAGTATTGAGGATTGAGAATTGAGGATTGAGGTTTGAAATTGAGTATTGAGGATTGAAGATTGAGGATTGAGATTTGATTATTGAATATTGTGGATTGAGTATTGAACCATGAGAATTCAGGATATTCTATTGAGTATTGAGAATTGAGGATTGATCGTTGAGTATTGAGGATTCATGGCTGAGGGTTGTTTGTTGAATATTGAGGGTTGAGGATTGAGGTTTGGGGACTGAGGACTGTGGATTGAAGACTGAGGGTTGAGGATGAGGGCAGAGGGACAGGGATTGAGGTTTGACGACTGAGGATTGAGGACTGAGGATTGAGAATTGAGGATTGATGATTGAGGACTGAAGATTGAGGATTGGGTATTGAGGATTGAAGAATGAGGATTGAGGATTGAGGACTGAGGATTGAGGATTGAGGATTGAGGATCTAGGATTGGAGATTGATTATTGAGGATTGAAGATTGAGGATTGAGGATTGAGGATTGAGGACCTTGAATTGGAGATTGATTATTGAGGATTGAAGATTGAGGATTGATGATTGAGGATTGAGAAATGAGAATTGAGGATGAGGACTGAGGGTTGAGGATTGAGGTTTGAGAAATGAGGATTGAGGATTGAGGATTGAGGATTAAGGATTGAGGATTGAGAATTGTGTATTAAAGATTGAGTATTGATCACTGAGGATTGAGGATTGAGGATTGAGGGTTGAGGACTGAGGGTTGATGATTGAATATTGAGGATTGAAGATTGAGGATTGATGATTAAGGATTGAGGATGGAGGATGAGGGCTGAGTGTTGAGGATTGAGGTTTGAGGACTGAGGACAGAGGATTGAGGATTGAGAATTGAGGATTGAGGATTGAGGATTGAGGATTGAAAATTGAGTATTGAGGACTGAATATTGAGGATTGAGGATTGACGATTGAGGATTGAGGATTGAAGATTGAGTATTGAGGATTGAAGGTTGAGGATTGAGGATTGAGGATTGAGGATTGAGGATTGAAGATTGAGGATTGAGGATTGACGATTGAGGATTGAGCATTGAGGATTGAAGATTGAATATTGATGATTGAAGATTGAGGATTGAGGATTGAGTGTTGTGGATTGAGGACGAGGACTGAGGGTTGAGTATTGATGATTGAGGTCTGAGGATTGAGGATTGAGGATTGAAAATTGAGGATTGAGGATTGAGGATTGAGGATTGAGGATTGAAGGTTGGATATTGAGGATTGAAGATTGAGGATTGAAGATTGAGGACTGAGGATTGAGGCTTGAAGGTTGGGTATTGAAGATTCAGGATTGAGGTTTGAGGACTGAGGATTGAGGATTGATGATTGAGGATTGAGCGTTGAAGATTGAGTATTGATGATTGAATACTGAGTATTGAGGATTGAGGTTTGAGGATTGAGGACGAGGACTGACGGTAGAGGATTGAGGTTTGTGGTTTGAGGATTGAGGATTGAGGACTGAGGATTGAGGATTGAGGATTAAGCATTGAGGATTGAAGATAGAAGACTGGGGATTGAGGATTCATGATTGAGAATTAAGGATTGAAGATTGTGGATTGAGGATCTAGGGTTGGAGATTGATTATTGAGGATTGAAGATTGAGGATTGAGGATTGAGGATTGAGGATTGAGAATTGAGGATGAGGACTGAGGCTTGAGGGTTGAGGTTTGAGGAATGGGGATTGATGGTTGAGGGTTGAGGATTGAGGATTGAGGATTGAGGATTGAGTATTGAAGATTGAGTATTGATGCCTGAGGATTGAGGATTGAGGATTGAGGATTGAGGATTGGGGATTGAATATTGAGTACTGAGGATTGAAGATTGAGGATTGAGGATTGAGGATTGAGGATGGAGGATGAGGGCTGAGGGTTGAGGATTGAGGTTTGAGTATTGAATCCTGAGAATTCAGGATATTCTATTGAGTATTGAGAATTGAGGATTGATGGTTGAGTACTGAGGACTGAGGATTGAGGATTGAAGGTTGAGTATTGAGGATTTAGAATTGAGGTTTGAGGACTGATGATTGAGGATTGAAGATTGAGTATTGAGGATTGAAGATTGAGGATTGAGGATTGAGGATTGAGGATTGAGGATTGAGGATGATGTCTGAGGTTTGAGGATTGAGGTTTGAGGACTGAGGACAGAGGATTGAGGACTGAGGATTGAGGATGAGGGCTGAGGGTCGGGGATTGAGGTTTGGCGGCTGAGGACTGAGGATTGAGGATTGAGAATTAAGGATTGTTGATAGAGGACTGAAGATTGAGGATTGGGTATTGAGGATTGAAGATTGAGTATTGAGGATTGAAGATTGAGGATTGAGGATTGAGGATTGAGGATTGAGGATTGAGGATTGAGGATTGAAGGTCGAGGATTGGGGATTGAGGATTGACGATTGAGGATTGAGTATTGAGGATTGAGAATTGAGGATTGAGGATTGAAATTGAGTATTGAGGATTGAAGATTGATTATTGATGTCTGAGGATTGAGGATTGAGGATTGAGGATTGAGGATTGGGGATTGAAGATTGAGTATTGAGGATTGAAGATTGAGGATTGAGGATTGAGGATTGATGATGGAGGATGGGGGCTGAGTGTTGAGGGTTGAGGTTTGAGTATTGAATCCTGAGAATTCAGGATATTCTATTGAGTATTGAGAATTGAGGGTTGATGGTTGAGTACTGAGGACTGAGGATTGAGGTTTGAAGGTTGAGTATTGTGGATTCAGAATTCAGGTTTGAGGACTGAGGGTTGAGGATTGAAGATTGAATATTGAGGTTTGAAGATTGAGGATTGAGGATTGACGATTGAGGATTGAGGATGATGTCTGAGGGTTGAGGATTGAGGCTTGAGGACTGAGGACTGAGGATTGAGGATTGAGGATTGAAGATTGAGAATTGGGTATTGAGGATTGAAGAATGTGGATTGAGGATTGAGGATTGAGGATTGAGGAATGAAGATTGAGGATTGAGGATCGAGGATTGAGGATTGAATATTGAGTATTGAGGATTGAAGATTGAGGATTGAGGATTGAGGATTGAGGTTTGAGGATTGATGATGGAGGATGGGGGCTGAGTGTTGAGGTTTGAGGTTTGAGTATTGAATCCTGAGAATTCAGGATAATCTATTGAGTATTGAGAATTGAGGGTTGATGGTTAAGTACTGAGGACTGAGGATTGAGGTTTGAAGGTTGAGAATTGAGGATTCAGAATTCAGGTTTGAGGACTGAGGGTTGAGGATTGAAGATTGAATATTGAGGTTTGAAGATTGAGGATTGAGGATTGATGATTGAGGATTGAGGATGATGTCTGAGGGTTGAGGATTGAGGTTTGAGCACTGAGGACTGATTATTGAGGACTGAGGATTGAAGATTGAGTATTGAGGATTGAAGATTGACGATTGAGGATTGAGGATTGAGGATTGAGGATTGAGGATTGAGGATTGAGGATTGAAGATTGAGGATTGGGTATTGAGGACTGAACATTGAGGATTGAGTATTGGAGATTGAAGGTTGAATATTGATGAATGAAGATTAACGATTGAGGATTGAGGGTTGTGGATTGAGGACGAGGACTGAGGGTTGAGTATTGTTACTTGAGGTCTGAGGATTGAGGATTGAGGATTGCGAATTGAGGATTGAAGGTTGAAGATGGAGGATTGGGTATTGAGGATTGTAGAATGAGGATTGAGGATTGAGGATTGAGGACTGAGGATTGAAAATTGAGTATTGAGGATTGAAGATTGAGGATTGAGGATTGAGGATTGAGGATTGAGGATTGAAGATTGAGTATTGAGGATTGAAGATTGAGGGTAGAGGATTGAGGATTGAGGATTGAGGATTGAAGATTGAGGATTGAGGATTGATGACTGAGGATTGAGCATTGAGTATTGAACATTGAATATTGATGATTGAAGATTGAGGATTGAGGATTGAGGGTTGTGGATTGTGGGCGAGTACTGAGGATTGAATATTGATGATTGAGGTCTGAGGATTGAGGATTGAGGATTGAAAATTGAGGATTGAGGATTGAGGAATGAGGATTGAGGATTGAAGATTGAGTATTGAGGATTGAAGATTGACGATTGAGGATTGAGGATTGAGGATTGAGCATTGAGGATTGAAGATTGAAGACTGGGGATTGAGGATTGAAGATTGAGAATTAAGGATTGAAGATTGTCGATTGAGGATCTAGGATTGGAGATTGATTATTGAGGATTGAAGATTGAGGATTGAGGATTGAGGATTGAGGATTGAGAATTGAGGATGAGGACTGAGGAATGAGGTTTGAGTAATGAGGATTGAGGGTTGAGGATTGAGGATTGAGGATTGAGGATTGAGGATTGAGTATTGAGGATTGCGGATGATGTCTGGGGGTTGAGGATTGAGGTTTGAGGTCTGAGGACTGAGGATTGAGGACTGAGGATTGAGGATGGGGGCTGAGTGTCGGGGATTGAGGTTTGACGGCTGAGGACTGAGGATTGAGGATTGAGAATTAAGGATTGTTGATAGAGGATTGAAGATTGAGGATTGGGTATTGAGGATTGAAGAATGAGGATTGAGGATTGAGGATTGAGGATTGAGGGTTGAGGATCTAGGATTGGAGATTGATTATTGACGATTGAAGATTGGGGATTGAGGATTGAGGATTGAGTATCTAGGAATGGAGATTGAATATTGAGGATTGAAGATTGAGGATTGAGGATTGAGGATTGAAAATTGAGAGTTGAGGATGAGAACTGAGGGTTGTGGATTGAGGTTTGAGAAATGGGGATTGAAGATTGAGGATTGTGGATTGAGGTTTGAGGATTGAGGATTGAGGATTGAGTATTGAAGATTGAGTATTGATCACTGAGGATTGAGGATTGAGGTTTGAGGACTGAGGATTGAGGATTGAAGATTGAGTATTGAGGATTGACGATTGAGGATTGAGGATTGAGGATTGAGGGTCGAGGATTGAGTATTGATGATTGAGGATTGATGATTGAGGATTGAGGATTGAGGATTGGGTATTGAGGATTGAGCATTGAGATTTGAGGACTGAGGGCTGAGGATTGAGGATTGAGGATTGAGGATTGAGGATTGAAGATTCAGTATTGACGATTGAAGATTGAGGATTGAGGATTGAGGATTGAAGATTGAGTATTGAGGATTGAAGATTGAGGATTGAGGATTGAGGAATGAGGATTGAGGATTGAGGATTGAGGATGATGTCTGAGGGTTGAGGATTGAGGTTTGAGGGCTGAGGACTGAGGATTGAGGACTGAGGGTTGAAGATTGGGTATTGAGGATTGAAGATTGACGATTGAGGATTGAGGTTTGAGGACTGAGGACAGAGGATTGAGGACTGAGGATTGAGGATGAGGGCTGAGGGTCGGGGATTGAGGTTTGGCGGCTGAGGACTGAGGATTGAGGATTGAGAATTAAGGATTGTTGATAGAGGACTGAAGATTGAGGATTGGGTATTGAGGATTGAAGGATGAGGATTGAGGATTGAGGATTGAGGATTGAGGACTGAAAGTTGAATATTGATGAATGAAGATTAACGATTGAGGATTGAGGGTTGTGGATTGAGGACGAGGACTGAGGGTTGAGTATTGACTCTTGAAGTCTGAGGATTGAGGATTGAGGATTGAGAATTGAGGATTGAAGATTCTGTATTGACGATTGAAGATTGAGGATTGAGGATTGAGGATTGAAGATTGAGTATTGAGGATAGAAGATTGAGGATTGAGGATTGAGGATTGAGGTTTGAGGATTGAGGATTGAAGGTCGAGGATTGGGGATTGAGGATTGACGATTGAGGATTGAGTATTGAGGATTGAGAATTGAGGATTGAGGATTGAAATTAAGTATTGAGGATTGAAGATTGATTATTGATGTCTGAGGATTGAGGATTGAGGATTGAGGATTGAGGATTGGGGATTGAAGATTGAGTATTGAGGATTGAAGATTGAGGATTGAGGATTGAGGATTGATGATGGAGGATGGGGGCTGAGTGTTGAGGGTTGAGGTTTGAGTATTGAATCCTGAGAATTCAGGGTATTCTCTTGAGTATTGAGAATTGAGGGTTGATGGTTGAGTACTGAGGACTGAGGATTGAGGTTTGAAGGTTGAGTATTGTGGATTCAGAATTCAGGTTTGAGGACTGAGGGTTGAGGATTGAAGATTGAATATTGAGGTGTGAAGATTGAGGATTGAGGATTGATGATTGATGATTGAGGATTGAGGATGATGTCTGAGGGTTGAGGATTGAGGCTTGAGGACTGAGGACTGAGGATTGAGGAATGAGGATTGAAGATTGAGTATTGAGGATTGAAGATTGGCGATTGAGGATTGAGGATTGAGGATTGAGGATTGAGGATTGAAGATTGAGAATTGGGTATTGAGGATTGAAGAATGAGGATTGAGGATTGAGGATTGAGGATTGAGGAATGAAGATTGAGGATTGAGGATCGAGGATTGAGGATTGAATATTGAGTATTGAGGATTGAAGATTGAGGATTGAGGATTGAGGATTGAGGTTTGAGGATTGATGATGGAGGATGGGGGCTGAGTGTTGAGGGTTGAGGTTTGAGTATTGAATCCTGAGAATTCAGGATAATCTATTGAGTATTGAGAATTGAGGGTTGATGGTTAAGTACTGAGGGCTGAGGATTGAGGTTTGAAGGTTGAGAATTGAGGATTCAGAATTCAGGTTTGAGGACTGAGGGTTGAGGATTGAAGATTGAATATTGAGGTTTGAAGATTGAGGATTGAGGATTGATAATTGAGGATTGAGGATGATGTCTGAGGGTTGAGGATTGAGGTTTGAGCACTGAGGACTGATTATTGAGGACTGAGGATTGAAGATTGAGTATTGAGGATTGAAGATTGACGATTGAGGATTGAGGATTGAGGATTGAGGATTGAGGATTGAGGATTGAAGATTGAGGATTGGGTATTGAGGACTGAACATTGAGGATTGAGTATTGGAGATTGAAGGTTGAATATTGATGAATGAAGATTAACGATTGAGGATTGAGGTTTGTGGATTGAGGACGAGGGCTGAGGGTTGAGTATTGTTACTTGAGGTCTGAGGATTGAGGATTGAGGATTGCGAATTGAGGATTGAAGGTTGAAGATGGAGGATTGGGTATTGAGGATTGTAGAATGAGGATTGAGGATTGAGGTTTGAGGATTGAGGATTGAAAATTGAGTATTGAGGATTGAAGATTGAGGATTGAGGATTGAGGATTGAGGATTGAGGATTGAAGATTGAGGATTGGGTATTGAGGGTTGAAGAATGAGGATTGAGGATTGAGGATTGAGGATTGAGGGTTGAGAATCTAGGATTGGAGATTGATTATTGAGGATTGAAGATTGGGGATTGAGGATTGAGGATTGAGGATCTAGGATTGGAGATTGATTATTGAGCATTGAAGATTGAGGATTGATGATTGAGTATTGAGAATTGAGAATTGAGGATGAGGACTGAGGGTTGAGGATTGAGGTTTGAGAAATGAGGATTGAGGATTGAGGATTGAGGATTGAAGATTGAGTATTGAGAATTGAGGATTGAGGATTGAGGATTGAGGATTGAGAATTGAGGATGAGGGCTGAGGGTCGGGGATTGAGGTTTGGCGGCTGAGGACTGAGGATTGAGGATTGAGAATTAAGGATTGTTGATAGAGGACTGAAGATTGAGGATTGGGTATTGAGGATTGAAGGATGAGGATTGAGGATTGAGGATTGAGGATTGAGGACTGAAAGTTGAATATTGATGAATGAAGATTAACAATTGAGGATTGAGGGTTGTGGATTGAGGACGAGGACTGAGGGTTGAGTATTGACTCTTGAAGTCTGAGGATTGACGATTGAGGATTGAGGATTGAGGATTGAAGATTCTGTATTGACGATAGAAGATTGAGGATTGAGGATTGAGGATTGTAGATTGAGTATTGAGGATAGAAGATTGAGGATTGAGGATTGAGGATTGAGGATTGAGGATTGAGGATTGAAGGTCGAGGATTGGGGATTGAGGATTGACGATTGAGGATTGAGTATTGAGGATTGAGAATTGAGGATTTAGGATTGAAATTGAGTATTGAGGATTGAAGATTGATTATTGATGTCTGAGGATTGAGGATTGAGGATTGAGGATTGAGGATTGGGGATTGAAGATTGAGTATTGAGGATTGAAGATTGAGGATTGAGGATTGAGGATTGATGATGGAGGATGGGGGCTGAGTGTTGAGGGTTGAGGTTTGAGTATTGAATCCTGAGAATTCAGGATATTCTATTGAGTATTGAGAATTGAGGGTTGATGGTTGAGTACTGAGGACTGAGGATTGAGGTTTGAAGGTTGAGTATTGTGGATTCAGAATTCAGGTTTGAGGACTGAGGGTTGAGGATTGAAGATTGAATATTGAGGTTTGAAGATTGAGGATTGAGGATTGATGATTGAGGATTGAGGATGATGTCTGAGGGTTGAGGATTGAGGCTTGAGGACTGAGGACTGAGGATTGAGGACTGAGGATTGAAGATTGAGTATTGAGGATTGAAGATTGGCGATTGAGGATTGAGGATTGAGGATTGAGGATTGAGGATTGAAGATTGAGAATTGGGTATTGAGGATTGAAGAATGAGGATTGAGGATTGAGGATTGAGGATTGAGGAATGAAGATTGAGGATTGAGGATCGAGGATTGAGGATTGAATATTGAGTATTGAGGATTGAAGATTGAGGATTGAGGATTGAGGATTGAGGTTTGAGGATTGATGATGGAGGATGGGGGCTGAGTGTTGAAGAGTTGAGGTTTGAGTATTGAATCCTGAGAATTCAGGATAATCTATTGAGTATTGAGAATTGAGGGTTGATGGTTAAGTACTGAGGACTGAGGATTGAGGTTTGAAGGTTGAGAATTGAGGATTCAGAATTCAGGTTTGAGGACTGAGGGTTGAGGATTGAAGATTGAATATTGAGGTTTGAAGATTGAGGATTGAGGATTGATGATTGAGGATTGAGGATGATGTCTGAGGGTTGAGGATTGAGGTTTGAGCACTGAGGACTGATTATTGAGGACTGAGGATTGAAGATTGAGTATTGAGGATTGAAGATTGACGATTGAGGATTGAGGATTGAGGATTGAGGATTGAGGATTGAGGATTGAAGATTGAGGATTGGGTATTGAGGTCTGAACATTGAGGATTGAGTATTGGAGATTGAAGGTTGAATATTGATGAATGAAGATTAACGATTGAGGATTGAGGGTTGTGGATTGAGGACGAGGACTGAGGGTTGAGTATTGTTACTTGAGGTCTGAGGATTGAGGATTGAGGATTGCGAATTGAGGATTGAAGGTTGAGGATTGAGGATTGAGGATTGAGGATTGAGGATTGAAGATTGAGGATTGAGGATTGACGATTGAGGATTGAGCATTGAGGATTGAAGATTGAATATTGATGATTGAAGATTGAGGATTGAGGATTGAGTGTTGTGGATTGAGGACGAGGCCTGAGGGTTGAGTATTGATGATTGAGGTCTGAGGATTGAGGATTGAGGATTGAAAATTGAGGATTGAGGATTGAGGATTGAGGATTGAGGATTGAAGGTTGGATATTGAGGATTGAAGATTGAGGATTGAAGATTGAGGACTGAGGATTGAGGCTTGAAGGTTGAGTATTGAAGATTCAGGATTGAGGTTTGAGGACTGAGGATTGAGGATTGAAGATTGAGGATTGAGGGTTGAAGATTGAGTATTGATGATTGAATACTGAGGATTGAGGATTGAGGTTTGAGGATTGAGGACGAGGACTGACGGTAGAGGATTGAGGTTTGTGGTTTGAGGATTGAGGATTGAGGACTGAGGATTGAGGATTGAGGATTAAGCATTGAGGATTGAAGATAGAAGACTGGGGATTGAGGATTCATGATTGAGAATTAAGGATTGAAGATTGTGGATTGAGGATCTAGGGTTGGAGATTGATTATTGAGGATTGAAGATTGAGGATTGAGGATTGAGGATTGAGGATTGAGAATTGAGGATGAGGACTGAGGCTTGAGGGTTGAGGTTTGAGGAATGGGGATTGATGGTTGAGGGTTGAGGATTGAGGATTGAGGATTGAGGATTGAGTATTGAAGATTGAGTATTGATGCCTGAGGATTGAGGATTGAGGATTGAGGATTGAGGATTGGGGATTGAATATTGAGTACTGAGGATTGAAGATTGAGGATTGAGGATTGAGGATTGAGGATGGAGGATGAGGGCTGAGGGTTGAGGATTGAGGTTTGAGTATTGAATCCTGAGAATTCAGGATATTCTATTGAGTATTGAGAATTGAGGATTGATGGTTGAGTACTGAGGACTGAGTATTGAGGATTGAAGGTTGAGTATTGAGGATTTAGAATTGAGGTTTGAGGACTGATGATTGAGGATTGAAGATTGAGTATTGAGGATTGAAGATTGAGGATTGAGGATTGAGGATTGAGGATTGAGGATTGAGGATGATGTCTGAGGGTTGAGGATTGAGGTTTGAGGACTGAGGACAGAGGATTGAG
The DNA here is from genome assembly GCF_051401765.1 of Calliopsis andreniformis. Lineage (NCBI taxonomy): Eukaryota > Metazoa > Arthropoda > Insecta > Hymenoptera > Andrenidae > Calliopsis > Calliopsis andreniformis. The sequence goes on from NW_027480449.1 coordinate 1,577,647, forward strand.
GACTGAGGATTGAGGATGAGGGCTGAGGGTCGGGGATTGAGGTTTGGCGGCTGAGGACTGAGGATTGAGGATTGAGAATTAAGGATTGTTGATAGAGGACTGAAGATTGAGGATTGGGTATTGAGGATTGAAGGATGAGGATTGAGGATTGAGGATTGAGGATTGAGGACTGAAAGTTGAATATTGATGAATGAAGATTAACGATTGAGGATTGAGGGTTGTGGATTGAGGACGAGGACTGAGGGTTGAGTATTGACTCTTGAAGTCTGAGGATTGAGGATTGAGGATTGAGAATTGAGGATTGAAGATTCTGTATTGACGATTGAAGATTGAGGATTGAGGATTGAGGATTGAAGATTGAGTATTGAGGATAGAAGATTGAGGATTGAGGATTGAGGATTGAGGATTGAGGATTGAGGATTGAAGGTCGAGGATTGGGGATTGAGGATTGACGATTGAGGATTGAGTATTGAGGATTGAGAATTGAGGATTGAGGATTGAAATTAAGTATTGAGGATTGAAGATTGATTATTGATGTCTGAGGATTGAGGATTGAGGATTGAGGATTGAGGATTGGGGATTGAAGATTGAGTATTGAGGATTGAAGATTGAGGATTGAGGATTGAGGATTGATGATGGAGGATGGGGGCTGAGTGTTGAGGGTTGAGGTTTGAGTATTGAATCCTGAGAATTCAGGATATTCTATTGAGTATTGAGAATTGAGGGTTGATGGTTGAGTACTGAGGACTGAGGATTGAGGTTTGAAGGTTGAGTATTGTGGATTCAGAATTCAGGTTTGAGGACTGAGGGTTGAGGATTGAAGATTGAATATTGAGGTTTGAGGATTGATGATGGAGGATGGGGGCTGAGTGTTGAGGGTTGAGGTTTGAGTATTGAATCCTGAGAATTCAGGATAATCTATTGAGTATTGAGAATTGAGGGTTGATGGTTAAGTACTGAGGACTGAGGATTGAGGTTTGAAGGTTGAGAATTGAGGATTCAGAATTCAGGTTTGAGGACTGAGGGTTGAGGATTGAAGATTGAATATTGAGGTTTGAAGATTGAGGATTGAGGATTGATGATTGAGGATTGAGGATGATGTCTGAGGGTTGAGGATTGAGGTTTGAGCACTGAGGACTGATTATTGAGGACTGAGGATTGAAGATTGAGTATTGAGGATTGAAGATTGACGATTGAGGATTGAGGATTGAGGATTGAGGATTGAGGATTGAGGATTGAAGATTGAGGATTGGGTATTGAGGACTGAACATTGAGGATTGAGTATTGGAGATTGAAGGTTGAATATTGATGAATGAAGATTAACGATTGAGGATTGAGGGTTGTGGATTGAGGACGAGGACTGAGGGTTGAGTATTGTTACTTGAGGTCTGAGGATTGAGGATTGAGGATTGCGAATTGAGGATTGAAGGTTGAAGATGGAGGATTGGGTATTGAGGATTGTAGGATGAGGATTGAGGATTGAGGATTGAGGACTGAGGATTGAAAATTGAGTATTGAGGATTGAAGATTGAGGATTGAAGATTGAGGATTGAGGATTGAGGATTGAGGACTGAGGATTGAAAATTGAGTATTGAGGATTGAAGATTGAGGATTGAAGATTGAGGATTGAGGATTGAGGATTGAGGATTGAGGATTGAAGATTGAGGATTGGGTATTGAGGGTTGAAGAATGAGGATTGAGGATTGAGGATTGAGGATTGAGGGTTGAGAATCTAGGATTGGAGATTGATTATTGAGGATTGAAGATTGGGGATTGAGGATTGAGGATTGAGGATCTAGGATTGGAGATTGATTATTGAGCATTGAAGATTGAGGATTGATGATTGAGTATTGAGAATTGAGAATTGAGGATGAGGACTGAGGGTTGAGGATTGAGGTTTGAGAAATGAGGATTGAGGATTGAGGATTGAGGATTGAAGATTGAGTATTGAGAATTGAGGATTGAGGATTGAGGATTGAGGATTGAGAATTGAGGATGAGGGCTGAGGGTCGGGGATTGAGGTTTGGCGGCTGAGGACTGAGGATTGAGGATTGAGAATTAAGGATTGTTGATAGAGGACTGAAGATTGAGGATTGGGTATTGAGGATTGAAGGATGAGGATTGAGGATTGAGGATTGAGGATTGAGGACTGAGGGTTGAATATTGATGAATGAAGATTAACGATTGAGGATTGAGGGTTGTGGATTGAGGACGAGGACTGAGGGTTGAGTATTGACTCTTGAAGTCTGAGGATTGAGGATTGAGGATTGAGGATTGAGGATTGAAGATTCAGTATTGACGATTGAAGATTGAGGATTGAGGATTGAGGATTGAAGATTGAGTATTGAGGATAGAAGATTGAGGATTGAGGATTGAGGATTGAGGATTGAGGATTGAGGATTGAAGGTCGAGGATTGGGGATTGAGGATTGACGATTGAGGATTGAGTATTGAGGAATGAGAATTGAGGATTGAGGATTGAAATTGAGTATTGAGGATTGAAGATTGATTACTGATGTCTGAGGATTGAGGATTGAGGATTGAGGATTGAGGATTGGGGATTGAAGATTGAGTATTGAGGATTGAAGATTGAGGATTGAGGATTGAGGATTGATGATGGAGGATGGGGGCTGAGTGTTGAGGGTTGAGGTTTGAGTATTGAATCCTGAGAATTCAGGATATTCTATTGAGTATTGAGAATTGAGGGTTGATGGATGAGTACTGAGGACTGAGGATTGAGGTTTGAAGGTTGAGTATTGTGGATTCAGAATTCAGGTTCGAGGACTGAGGGTTGAGGATTGAAGATTGAATATTGAGGTTTGAAGATTGAGGATTGAGGATTGATGATTGAGGATTGAGGATGATGTCTGAGGGTTGAGGATTGAGGTTTGAGGACTGAGGACTGAGGATTGAGGACTGAGGATTGAAGATTGAGTATTGAGGATTGAAGATTGGCGATTGAGTATTGAGGATTGAGGATTGAGGATTGAGGATTGAAGATTGAGAATTGGGTATTGAGGATTGAAGAATGAGGATTGAGGATTGAGGATTGAGGATTGAGGAATGAAGATTGAGGATTGAGGATCGAGGATTGAGGATTGAATATTGAGTATTGAGGATTGAAGATTGAGGATTGAGGATTGAGGATTGAGGATTGAGGATTGAGGATTGAGTATTGAGGATTGCGGATGATGTCTGGGGGTTGAGGATTGAGGTTTGAGGACTGAGGACTGAGGATTGAGGACTGAGGATTGAGTATGATGGCTGAGTGTCGGCGATTGAGGTTTGACGGCTGAGGACTGAGGATTGAGGATTGAGAATTAAGGATTGTTGATAGAGGATTGAAGTTTGAGGATTGGGTATTGAGGATTGAAGAATGAGGATTGAGGATTGAGGATTGAGGATTGAGGGTTGAGGATCTAGGATTGGAGATTGATTATTGATGATTGAAGATTGGGGATTGAGGATTGAGGATTGAGTATCTAGGAATGGAGATTGATTATTGAGGATTGAAGATTGAGGATTGAGGATTGAGGATTGAGGATGGAGGATGAGGGCTGAGGGTTGAGGATTGAGGTTTGAGTATTGAATCCTGAGAATTCAGGATATTCTATTGAGTATTGAGAATTGAGGATTGATGGTTGAGTACTGAGGACTGAGGATTGAGGATTGAAGGTTGAGTATTGAGGATTTAGAATTGAGGTTTGAGGACTGATGATTGAGGATTGAAGATTGAGTATTGAGGATTGAAGATTGAGGATTGAGGATTGAGGATTGAGGATTGAGGATTGAGGATGATGTCTGAGGGTTGAGGATTGAGGTTTGAGGACTGAGGACAGAGGATTGAGGACTGAGGATTGAGGATGAGGGCTGAGGGTCGGGGATTGAGGTTTGGCGGCTGGGGACTGAGGATTGAGGATTGAGAATTAAGGATTGTTGATAGAGGACTGAAGATTGAGGATTGGGTATTGAGGATTGAAGGATGAGGATTGAGGATTGAGGATTGAGGATTGAGGACTGAAAGTTGAATATTGATGATTGAACATTAACGATTGAGGATTGAGGGTTGTGGATTGAGGACGAGGACTGAGGGTTGAGTATTGACTCTTGAAGTCTGAGGATTGAGGATTGAGGATTGAGGATTGAGGATTGAAGATTCTGTATTGACGATAGAAGATTGAGGATTGGGGATTGAGGATTGTAGATTGAGTATTGAGGATAGAAGATTGAGGATTGAGGATTGAGGATTGAGGATTGAGGATTGAGGATTGAAGGTCGAGGATTGGGGATTGAGGATTGACGATTGAGGATTGAGTATTGAGGATTGAGAATTGAGGATTGAGGATTGAAATTGAGTATTGAGGATTGAAGATTGATTATTGATGTCTGAGGATTGAGGATTGAGGATTGAGGATTGAGGATTGGGGATTGAAGATTGAGTATTGAGGATTGAAGATTGAGGATTGAGGATTGAGGATTGATGATGGAGGATGGGGGCTGAGTGTTGAGGGTTGAGGTTTGAGTATTGAATCCTGAGAATTCAGGATATTCTATTGAGTATTGAGAATTGAGGGTTGATGGTTGAGTACTGAGGACTGAGGATTGAGGTTTGAAGGTTGAGTATTGTGGATTCAGAATTCAGGTTTTGAGGACTGAGGGTTGAGGGTTGAAGATTGAATATTGAGGTTTGAAGATTGAGGATTGAGGATTGATGATTGAGGATTGAGGATGATGTCTGAGGGTTGAGGATTGAGGCTTGAGGACTGAGGACTGAGGATTGAGGACTGAGGATTGAAGATTGAGTATTGAGGATTGAAGATTGGCGATTGAGGATTGAGGATTGAGGATTGAGGGTTGAGGATTGAAGATTGAATATTGAGGTTTGAAGATTGAGGATTGAGGATTGATGATTGAGGATTGAGGATGATGTCTGATGGTTGAGGATTGAGGTTTGAGCACTGAGGACTGATTATAGAGGACTGAGGATTGAAGATTGAGTATTGAGGATTGAAGATTGACGATTGAGGATTGAGGATTGAGGATTGAGGATTGAGGATTGAGGATTGAAGATTGAGGATTGGGTATTGAGGACTGAACATTGAGGATTGAGTATTGGAGATTGAAGGTTGAATATTGATGAATGAAGATTAACGATTGAGGATTGAGGGTTGTGGATTGAGGACGAGGACTGAGGGTTGAGTATTGTTACTTGAGGTCTGAGGATTGAGGATTGAGGATTGCGAATTGAGGATTGAAGGTTGAAGATGGAGGATTGGGTATTGAGGATTGTAGGATGAGGATTGAGGATTGAGGATTGAGGACTGAGGATTGAAAATTGAGTATTGAGGATTGAAGATTGAGGATTGAGGATTGAGGATTGAGGATTGAGGATTGATAATTGAAGATTGAGTATTGAGGATTGAAGATTGAGGGTTGAGGATTGAGGATTGAGGATTGAGGATTGAAGATTGAGGATTGAGGATTGATGATTGAGGATTGAGCATTGAGGATTGAACATTGAATATTGGTGATTGAAGATTGAGGATTGAGGATTGAGGGTTGTGGATTGTGGGCGAGTACTGAGGATTGAATATTGATGATTGAGGTCTGAGGATTGAGGATTGAGGATTGAAAATTGAGGATTGAGGATTGAGGAATGAGGATTGAGGATTGAAGATTGAGTATTGAGGATTGAAGATTGACGATTGAGGATTTAGGATTGAGGATTGAGCATTGAGGATTGAAGATTGAAGACTGGGGATTGAGGATTGAAGATTGAGAATTAAGGATTGAAGATTGTCGATTGAGGATCTAGGATTGGAGATTGATTATTGAGGATTGAAGATTGAGGATTGAGGATTGAGGATTGAGGATTGAGAATTGAGGATGAGGACTGAGGAATGAGGTTTGAGTAATGAGGATTGAGGGTTGAGGATTGAGGATTGAGGATTGAGGATTGAGGATTGAAGATTGAGGATAGAGGATTGAGGATTGAGGATTGAGGATTGAAGATTGAGGATTGAGGATTGAGGATTGAGGATTGAGGATTGAAGATTGAGGATTGGGGATTGAATATTGAGTACTGAGGATTGAAGGTTGAGGATTGAGTATTGAGGATTGAGGATGGAGGATGAGGGCTGAGGGCTGACGATTGAGGTTTGAGTATTGAATCCTGAGAATTCAGGATATTCTATTGAGTATTGAGAATTGAGTATTGATGGTTGAGTACTGAGGACTGAGGATTGAGGATTGAAGGTTGACTATTGAGGATTCAGAATTGAGGTTTGAGGACTGAGTATTGAGGATTGAAGATTGAGTATTGAGGATTGAAGATTGATGATTGATGATTCAGGATTGAGGATTGAGGATGATGTCTGAGGGTTGAGGATTGAGGTTTGAGGACTGAGGACTGAGGGTTGAGGACTGAGGATTGAGCATGAGGGCTGAGGGTCGGGGATTGAGGTTTGACGACTGAGGACTGAGTATTGAGGATTGAGAATTCAGGATTGTTGATAGAGGATTGAAGATTGAGGATTGGGTATTGAGGATTGAAGAATGAGGATTGAGGATTGAGGATTGAGAATTGAGGGTTGAGGATCTAGGATTGGAGATTGATTATTGAGGATTGAAGATTGGGGATTGAGGATTGAGGATTGAGGATCTAGGATTGGAGATTGATTATTGAGGATTGAAGATTGAGGATTGATGATTGAGTATTGAGAATTGAGAATTGAGGATGAGGACTGAGGGTTGAGGATTGAGGTTTGAGAAATGAGGATTGAGGATTGAGGATTGAGGATTGAAGATTGAGTATTGAGAGTTGTGGATTGAGGATTGAGGATTGAGGATTGAGAATTGAGGATGAGGACTGAGGGTTGAGAATTTAGGTTTGAGAAATGAGGATTGAGGATTGAGGATTGAGGTTTGAGGGTTGAGGATTGATGATTGGGTATTGAAGATTGAGTATTGATCACTGAGGATTGAGGATTGAGGATCGAGGATTGAGGATTGAGGATTGAGTATTGAAGATTGAATATTGAGGGTTGAAGATTGAGGATTGAGGATTGAGGGTTGAGGATTGAGGACGAGGACTGACGGTTGAGGATTGAGGTTTGAGGATTGAGGATTGAGGACTGAGGATTGAGGATTGAGGATTGAGCATTGGGGATTGAAGATTGAGGACTGGCGATTGAGGATTGAGGTTTGAGGATTGGGTATTGAGGATTGAAGAATGAGGATTGAGGATTGAGGATTGAGGATTGAGGATTGAGGGTTGAGGATCTAGGATTGGAGATTGATTATTGAGGATTGAAGATTGGGGATTGGGGATTGAGGATTGAGGATCTAGGATTGGAGATTCATTATTGAGGATTGAAGATTGAGGATTGATGATTGAGGATTGAGAATTGAGAATTGAGGATGAGGACTGAGGGTTGAGGATTGAGGTTTGAGAAATGTGGATTGAGGATTGAGGATTGAGGATTGAAGATTGAGTATTGAGAATTGAGGATTGAGGATTGAGGATTGAGGATTGAGTGTTGTGGATTGAGGACGAGTACTGAGGGTTGAATGTTGATGACTGAGGTCTGAGGATTGAGGATTGAGGATTGAAAATTGAGGATTGAGGATTGAGGATTGAGGATTGAGGATTGAATATTGAGTATTGAGGATTGAAGATTGAGGATTGAGGATTGAGGATTGAGGATTGAAGATTGAGGATAGAGGATTGAGGATTGAGGATTGAGGATTGAAGGTTGAGGATTGAGGATTGAGGATTGAGGATTGAGGATTGAAGATTGAGGATTGGGGATTGAATATTGAGTACTGAGGATTGAAGGTTGAGGATTGAGTATTGAGGATTGAGGATGGAGGATGAGGGCTGAGGGCTGACGATTGAGGTTTGAGTATTGAATCCTGAGAATTCAGGATATTCTATTGAGTATTGAGAATTGAGTATTGATGGTTGAGTACTGAGGATTGAGAATTGAGGATTGAGGATTGAGGATTGAAGATTGGATATTGAGGATTGAAGATAGAGGATTGAGGATTGAGGATTGAGGATTGAGGATTGATGATTGAAGATTGTGTATTGAGTGTTGAATATTGAGGATCGAGGATTCAGGATTGAGGATTGAGGATAGAGGATTGAAGATTGAGGATTGGGGATTGAGGTTTGGCGATTGAGGATTGAGTATTGAGAATTGAGGATTGATGGTTGAGTATTGAGGATTCATGGCTGATGGTTGCGTGTTGAATATTGAGGGTTGAGGATTGAGGAATGAGGATTGAGGATTGAAGATTGAGTATTGAGGATTGAAGATTGACGATTGAGGATTGAGGATTGAGGATTGAGCATTGAGGATTGAAGATTGAAGACTGGGGATTGAGGATTGAAAATTGAGAATTAAGGATTGAAGATTGTCGATTGAGGATCTAGGATTGGAGATTGATTATTGAGGATTGATGATTGAGGATTGAGGATTGAGGATTGAGGATTGAGAATTGAGGATGAGGACTGAGGAATGAGGTTTGAGGAATGAGGATTGAGGGTTGAGGATTGAGGATTGAGGATTGAGGATTGAGGATTGAGTATTGAGGATTGCGGATGATGTCTGGGGGTTGAGGATTGAGGTTTGAGGTCTGAGGACTGAGGATTGAGGACTGAGGATTGAGGATGGGGGCTGAGTGTCGGGGATTGAGGTTTGACGGCTGAGGACTGAGGATTGAGGATTGAGAATTAAGGATTGTTGATAGAGGATTGAAGATTGAGGATTGGGTATTGAGGATTGAAGAATGAGGATTGAGGATTGAGGATTGAGGATTGAGGGTTGAGGATCTAGGATTGGAGATTGATTATTGATGATTGAAGATTGGGGATTGAGGATTGAGGATTGAGTATCTAGGAATGGAGATTGACTATTGAGGATTGAAGATTGAGGATTGAGGATTGAGGATTGAAAATTGAGAGTTGAGGATGAGAACTGAGGGTTGTGGATTGAGGTTTGAGAAATGAGGATTGAAGATTGAGGATTGTGGATTGAGGTTTGAGGATTGAGGATTGAGGATTGAGTATTGAAGATTGAGTATTGATCACTGAGGATTGAGGATTGAGATTTGAGGACTGAGGATTGAGGATTGAAGATTGAGTATTGAGGATTGATGATTGAGGATTGAGGATTGAGGATTGAGGGTCGAGGATTGAGTATTGATGATTGAGGATTGATGATTGAGGATTGAGGATTGAGGATTGGGTATTGAGGATTGAGCATTGAGATTTGAGGACTGAGGGCTGAGGATTGAGGATTGAGGATTGAGGATTGAGGATTGAAGATTCAGTATTGGCGATTGAAGATTGAGGATTGAGGATTGAGGATTGAAGATTGAGTATTGAGGATTGAAGATTGAGGATTGAGGATTGAGGAATGAGGATTGAGGATTGAGGATTGAGGATGATGTCTGAGGGTTGAGGATTGAGGTTTGAGGGTTGAGGACTGAGGATTGAGGACTGAGGGTTGAAGATTGTGTATTGAGGATTGAAGATTGACGATTGAGGATTGAAGATTGAGGATAGAGGATTGAGGATTGAGGATTGAGGATTGAAGATTGAGGATTGAGGATTGAGGATTGAGGATTGAGGATTGAAGATTGAGGATTGGGGATTGAATATTGGGTACTGAGGATTGAAGGTTGAGGATTGAGTATTGAGGATTGAGGATGGAGGATGAGGGCTGAGGGCTGAGGATTGAGGTTTGGGTATTGAATCCTGAGAATTCAGGATATTCTATTGAGTATTGAGAATTCAGTATTGATGGTTGAGTACTGAGGACTGAGGATTGAGGATTGAAGGTTGACTATTGAGGATTCAGAATTGAGGTTTGAGGACTGAGTATTGAGGATTGAAGATTGAGTATTGAGGATTGAAGGTTGATGATTGATGATTGAGGATTGAGGATTGAGGATGATGTCTGAGGGTTGAGGATTGCGGTTTGAGGACTGAGGACTGAGTATTGAGGATTGAGAATTCAGGATTGTTGATAGAGGATTGAAGATTGAGGATTGGGTATTGAGGATTGAAGAATGAGGATTGAGGATTGAGGATTGAGGATTGAGGGTTGAGGATCTAGGATTGGAGATTGATTATTGAGGATTGAAGATTGGGGATTGAGGATTGAGGATTGAGGATCTAGGATTGGAGATTGATTATTGAGGATTGAAGATTGAGGATTGATGATTGAGTATTGAGAATTGAGAATGGAGGATGAGGACTGAGGGTTGAGGATTGAGGTTTGAGAAATGAGGATTGAGGGTTGAGGATTGAGGATTGAGGATTGAGGATTGAGGATTGAGGATTGAGGATTGAGGATGATGTCTGAGGGTTGAGGATTGAGGTTTGAGGGCTGAGGACTGAGGATTGAGGACTGAGGGTTGAAGATTGGGTATTGAGGATTGAAGATTGACGATTGAGGATTGAGGATTGAGGATTGAGGATTGAGGATTGAGGATTGAAGATTGAGGATTGGGTATTGAGGACTGAACATTGAGGATTGAGGATTGAGGGTTGAAGGTTGAATATTGATGAATGAAGATTAACGATTGAGGATTGAGGGTTGTGGATTGAGGACGAGGACTGAGGCTTGAGTATTGTTACTTGAGGTCTGAGGATTGAGGATTGAGGATTGCGAATTGAGGATTTAAGATTGAAGATTGAGGATTGGGTATTGAGGATTGTAGAATGAGGATTGAGGATTGAGGATTGAGGATTGAGGATTGAGGATTGAGTATTGAGGATTGAGGATTGAAGATTGAGTATTGAGAATTGAAGATTGAGGATTGAGGATTGAGGATTGAGGATTGAGGATTGAAGATTGAGGATTGGGGATTGATGATTGAGGATTGAGCATTGAGGATTGAAGATTGAATATTCATGATTAAAGATTGAGGATTGAGGATTGAGTGTTGTGGATTGAGGACGAGTACTGAGGGTTGAATGTTGATGACTGAGGTCTGAGGATTGAGGATTGAGGATTGAAAATTGAGGATTGAGTATTGAGGATTGAGGATTGAGGATTGAAGATTGAGTATTGAGGATTGAAGATTGAGGATTGAGAAATGTGGATTGAGGATTGAGGATTGAGGATTGAAGATTGAGAATTAAGGATTGAAGATTGTGGATTGAGGATCTAGGATTGGAGATTGATTATTGAGGATTGAAGATTGAGGATTGAGGATTGAGGATTGAGAATTGAGAATTGAGGATGAGGACTGAGGAATGAGGTTTGAGGAATGAGGATTGAGGGTTGAGGATTGAGGATTGAGGATTGAGGATTGAGGATTGAGGATTGAGGATTGAGGATGATGTCTGAGGGTTGAGGATTGAGGTTTGAGGGCTGAGGACTGAGGATTGAGGACTGAGGGTTGAAGATTGGGTATTGAGGATTGAAGATTGACGATTGAGGATTGAGGATTGAGGATTGAGGATTGAGGATTGAGGATTGAAGATTGAGGATTGGGTATTGAGGACTGAACATTGAGGATTGAGGATTGAGGGTTGAAGGTTGAATATTGATGAATGAAGATTAACGATTGAGGATTGAGGGTTGTGGATTGAGGACGAGGACTGAGGCTTGAGTATTGTTACTTGAGGTCTGAGGATTGAGGATTGAGGATTGCGAATTGAGGATTTAAGATTGAAGATTGAGGATTGGGTATTGAGGATTGTAGAATGAGGATTGAGGATTGAGGATTGAGGATTGAGGATTGAGGATTGAGTATTGAGGATTGAGGATTGAAGATTGAGTATTGAGAATTGAAGATTGAGGATTGAGGATTGAGGATTGAGGATTGAGGATTGAAGATTGAGGATTGGGGATTGATGATTGAGGATTGAGCATTGAGGATTGAAGATTGAATATTCATGATTAAAGATTGAGGATTGAGGATTGAGTGTTGTGGATTGAGGACGAGTACTGAGGGTTGAATGTTGATGACTGAGGTCTGAGGATTGAGGATTGAGGATTGAAAATTGAGGATTGAGTATTGAGGATTGAGGATTGAGGATTGAAGATTGAGTATTGAGGATTGAAGATTGAGGATTGAGGATTGAGGATTGAGGATTGAAGATTGAGGATAGAGGATTGAGGATTGAGGATTGAGGATTGAAGATTGAGGATTGAGGATTGAGAATTGAGGATTGAGGATTGAAGATTGAGGATTGGGGATTGAATATTGAGTACTGAGGATTGAAGGTTGACTATTGAGGATTCAGAATTGAGGTTTGAGGACTGAGTATTGAGGATTGAAGATTGAGTATTGAGGATTGAAGATTGATGATTGATGATTGAGGATTGAGGATTGAGGATGATGTCTGAGGGTTGAGGATTGAGGTTTGAGGACTGAGGACTGAGGGTTGAGGACTGAGGATTGAGCATGAGGGCTGAGGGTCGGGGATTGAGGTTTGACGACTGAGGACTGAGTATTGAGGATTGAGAATTCAGGATTGTTGATAGAGGATTGAAGATTGAGGATTGGGTATTGAGGATTGAAGAATGAGGATTGAGGATTGAGGATTGAGGATTGAGGGTTGAGGATCTAGGATTGGAGATTGATTATTGAGGATTGAAGATTGGGGATTGAGGATTGAGGATTGAGGATCTATGATTGGAGATTGATTATTGAGGATTGAAGATTGAGGATTGATGATTGAGTATTGAGAATTGAGAATTGAGGATGAGGACTGAGGGTTGAGGATTGAGGTTTGAGAAATGAGGATTGAGGATTGAGGATTGAGGATTGAGGACTGAAGATTGAGTATTGAGAGTTGTGGATTGAGGATTGAGGATTGAGGATTGAGAATTGAGGATGAGGACTGAGGGTTGAGAATTTAGGTTTGAGAAATGAGGATTGAGGATTGAGGATTGAGGTTTGAGGGTTGAGGATTGATGATTGGGTATTGAAGATTGAGTATTGATCACTGAGGATTGAGGATTGAGGATCGAGGATTGAGGATTGAGGATTGAGTATTGAAGACTGAATATTGAGGGTTGAAGATTGAGGATTGAGGATTGAGGGTTGAGGATTGAGGACGAGGACTGACGGTTGAGGATTGAGGTTTGAGGATTGAGGATTGAGGACTGAGGATTGAGTATTGAGAGTTGTGGATTGAGGATTGAGGATTGAGGATTGAGAATTGAGGATGAGGACTGAGGGTTGAGAATTTAGGTTTGAGAAATGAGGATTGAGGATTGAGGATTGAGGTTTGAGGGTTGAGGATTGATGATTGGGTATTGAAGATTGAGTATTGATCACTGAGGATTGAGGATTGAGGATCGAGGATTGAGGATTGAGGATTGAGTATTGAAGATTGAATATTGAGGGTTGAAGATTGAGGATTGAGGATTGAGGGTTGAGGATTGAGGACGAGGACTGACGGTTGAGGATTGAGGTTTGAGGATTGAGGATTGAGGACTGAGGATTGAGGATTGAGGATTGAGCATTGGGTATTGAAGATTGAGGACTGGCGATTGAGGATTGAGGTTTGAGGATTGGGTATTGAGGATTGAAGAATGAGGATTGAGGATTGAGGATTGAGGATTGAGGGTTGAGGATCTAGGATTGGAGATTGATTATTGAGGATTGAAGATTGGGGATTGAGGATTGAGGATTGAGGATCTAGGATTGGAGATTCATTATTGAGGATTGAAGATTGAGGATTGATGATTGAGGATTGAGAATTGAGAATTGAGGATGAGGACTGAGGGTTGAGGATTGAGGTTTGAGAAATGTGGATTGAGGATAGAGGATTGAGGATTGAAGATTGAGTATTGAGAATTGAGGATTGAGGATTGAGGATTGAGGATTGAGGATTGAGGATGGGGACTGAGGGTTGAGAATTTAGGTTTGAGAAATGAGGATTGAGGATTGAGGATTGAGGATTGAGGGTTGAGGATTGATGATTGGGTATTGAAGATTGAGTATTGATCACTGAGGATTGAGGATTGAGGATTGAGGATTGAGGATTGAGGATTGAGGATTGAGGATTGAAGATTGAATATTGAGGATTGAAGATTGAGGATTGAGGATTGAGGGTTGAGGATGGAGGATGAGGGCTGAGGGTTGAGGATTGAGGTTTGAGGACTGAGGACTGAGGATTGAGGATCGAGAGTTGAGGATTGAGGATTGAGGATTGAGGATTGAGGATTGAGAATTGAGGATTGATGATTGAGTGTTGAAGATTGAATATTGAGGATTGAAGATTGAGGATTGATGATTAAGGATTGAGGATTGAGGATTGAGGATTGAGGATTGAGGATTGAGAATTGAGGATGAGGACTGAGGAATGAGGTTTGAGGAATGAGGATTGAGGGTTGAGGATTGAGGATTGAGGATTGAGGATTGAGGATTGAGTATTGAGGATTGCGGATGATGTCTGGGGGTTGAGGATTGAGGTTTGAGAACTGAGGACTGAGGATTGAGGACTGAGGATTGAGGATGGGGGCTGAGGGACGGGGATTGAGGTTTGACGGCTGAGGACTGAGGATTGAAGATTGAGGATTGAGTATTGAGGATTGAGGATTGAGGATTGAAGATTGAGTATTGAGGATTGAAGATTGAGGATTGAGGATTGAGGATTGAGGATTGAGGATTGATGATTGAAGATTGAGGATTGGGGATTGAGGATTGGCGATTGAGGATTGAGTATTGAGAATTGAGGATTGATGGTTGAGTATTGAGGATTCATGGCTGAGGGTTGTGTGTTGAATATTGAGGGTTGAGGATTGAGGATTGTGGATTGAGGATTGAGGATTGAAGATTGAGTATTGATGATTGAATATTGAGGATTGAGGATTGAGGTTTGAGGATTGAGGACGAGGACAGACGGTAGAGGATTGAGGTTTGAGGATTGAGGATTGACGATTGAGGCCTGCGGATTGAGGATTGAGGATTGAGCATTGAGGATTGAAGATTGAAGACTGGGGATTGAGGATTGAAGATTGAGAATTAAGGATTGAAGATTGTGGATTGAGGATCTAGGATTGGAGATTGATTATTGAGGATTGAAGATTGAGGATTGAGGATTGAGGATTGAGAATTGAGAATTGAGGATGAGGACTGAGGAATGAGGTTTGAGGAATGAGGATTGAGGGTTGAGGATTGAGGATTGAGGATTGAGGATTGAGGATTGAGGATTGAGGATTGAGGATGATGTCTGAGGGTTGAGGATTGAGGTTTGAGGGCTGAGGACTGAGGATTGAGGACTGAGGGTTGAAGATTGGGTATTGAGGATTGAAGATTGACGATTGAGGATTGAGGATTGAGGATTGAGGATTGAGGATTGAGGATTGAGGATTGTAGATTGAGGATTGGGTATTGAGGACTGAGGATTGAGGATTGAGGATTGAGCATTGGGGATTGAAGATTGAGGACTGGCGATTGAGGATTGAGGTTTGAGGATTGGGTATTGAGGATTGAAGATTGAGGATTGATGATTGAGGATTGAGAGTTGAGAATTGAGGATGAGGACTGAGGGTTGAGGATTGAGGTTTGAGAAATGTGGATTGAGGATTGAGGATTGAGGATTGAAGATTGAGTATTGAGAATTGAGGATTGAGGATTGAGGATTGAGGATTGAGGATTGAGGATGGGGACTGAGGGTTGAGAATTTAGGTTTGAGAAATGAGGATTGAGGATTGAGGATTGAGGATTGAGGGTTGAGGATTGATGATTGGGTATTGAAGATTGAGTATTGATCACTGAGGATTGAGGATTGAGGATTGAGGATTGAGGATTGAGGATTGAGGATTGAGGATTGAGGATTGAAGATTGAATATTGAGGATTGAAGATTGAGGATTGAGGATTGAGGGTTGAGGATGGAGGATGAGGGCTGAGGGTTGAGGATTGAGGTTTGAGGACTGAGGACTGAGGATTGAGGATCGAGAGTTGAGGATTGAGGGTTGAGGATTGAAGATTGAGGATTGGGTATTGAGGATTGAAGAATGAGGATTGAGGATTGAGGATTGAGGATTGAGGACTGAAGGTTGAATATTGATGAATGAAGATTAACGATTGAGGATTGAGGGTTGTGGACTGAGGACGAGGACTGAGGGTTGAGTATTGACTCTTGAAGTCTGAGGATTGAGGATTGAGGATTGCGAATTGAGGATTGAAGATTGAAGATTGAGGATTGGGTATTGAGGATTGTAGAATGAGGATTGAGGATTGAGGATTGAGGATTGAGGTTTGAAAATTGAGTATTGAGGACTGAAGATTGAGGATTGAGGATTGAGGATTGAGGATTGAGGATTGAGGATTGAAGATTGAGGATTGAGATTTGATTATTGAATATTGTGGATTGAGTATTGAACCATGATGATTCAGGATATTCTATTGTGTATTGAGAATTGAGGATTGATCGTTGAGTATTGAGGATTCATGGCTGAGGGTTGTGTGTTGAATATTGAGGGCTGAGGATTGAGGATTGAGGATTGAGGATTGAGTATTGAAGATTGAGTATTGATGATTGAATACTGAGGATTGAGGATTGAGATTTGAGGATTGAGGGTTGAGGATTGAGAATTGAGGATGAGGACTGAGGGTTGACGATTGAGGTTTGAGGAATGAGGATTGAGGGTTGAGGATTGAGGGTTGAGGATTGAGGATTGAGGATTGAGGATTGAGGATTGGGGATTGAATATTGAGTACTGAGTATTGAAGATTGAGGACTGAGGATTGAGGATTGAGGATGGAGGATGAGGGCTGAGGACTGAGGATAGAGGTTTGAGTATTGAATCCTGAGAATTCGGGATATTCTATTGAGTATTGTGAATTGAGGGTTGATGGTCGAGTACTGAGGACTGAGGATTGAGGATTGAAGGTTGAGTATTGAGGATTCAGAATTGAGGTTTGAGGGCTGAGGATTGAGGATTGAAGATTGAGTATTGAGGATTCAGAATTGAGGTTTGAGGGCTGAGGATTGAGGGTTGAAGGTTGAGTATTGAGGATTGAAGATTGAGGATTGAGGATTGAGGATTGAGGATTGAGGATTGAGGATTGAGGATTGAAGATTGAGGATTGAGGATTGAGGATTGAGGATTGAGCATTGAGGATTGAAGATTGAATATTGATGATTGAAGATTGAGGATTGAATATTGAAAATTGAGGATTGAGGATTGACGATTGAGGATTGAGGATTGAAGATTGGATATTGGGGATTGAAGATAGAGGATTGAGGATTGAGGATTGAGGATTGATGATTGAAGATTGTGTATTGAGTGTTGAATATTGAGGATCGAGGATTGAGGATTGAGGATTGAGGATAGAGGATTGAAGATTGAGGATTGGGGATTGAGGATTGGCGATTGAGGATTGAGTATTGAGAATTGAGGATTGATGGTTGAGTATTGAGGATTCATGGCTGAGGGTTGTGTGTTGAATATTGAGGGTTGAGGTTTGAGGATTGAGGATTGAGTATTGAGGATTGAAGATTGAGTATTGATTATTGAATATTGAGGATTGAGGATTGAGGTTTGAGGATTGAGGACAAGGACTGACGGTAGAGGATTGAGGTTTGAGGATTGAGGATTGAGGATTGAGGACTGCGGATTGAGGATTGAGGATTGAGCATTGAGGATTGAAGATTGAAGACTGGGGATTGAGGATTGAAGATTGAGAATTAAGGATTGAAGATTGTGGATTGAGGATCTAGGATTGGAGATTGATTATTGAGGATTGAAGATTGAGGATTGAGGATTGAGGATTGAGAATTGAGAATTGAGGATGAGGACTGAGGAATGAGGTTTGAGGAATGAGGATTGAGGGTTGAGGATTGAGGATTGAGGATTGAGGATTGAGGATTGAGGATTGAGGATTGAGGATGATGTCTGAGGGTTGAGGATTGAGGTTTGAGGGCTGAGGACTGAGGATTGAGGACTGAGGGTTGAAGATTGCGTATTGAGGATTGAAGATTGACGATTGAGGATTGAGGATTGAGGATTGAGGATTGAGGATTGAGGATTGAAGATTGAGGATTGGGTATTGAGGACTGAACATTGAGGATTGAAGATTGAGTATTGAGGATTGAAGATTGAGGATTGAGGATTGAGGATTGAGGATTGAAGATTGAGGATAGAGGATTGAGGATTGAGGATTGAGGATTGAAGATTGAGGATTGAGGATTGAGGATTGAGGATTGAGGATTGAAGATTGAGGATTGGGGATTGAATATTGAGTACTGAGGATTGAAGGTTGAGGATTGAGTATTGAGGATTGAGGATGGAGGATGAGGGCTGAGGGCTGAGGATTGAGGTTTGAGTATTGAATCCTGAGAATTCAGGATATTCTATTGAGTATTGAGAATTGAGTATTGATGGTTGAGTACTGAGGACTGAGGATTGAGGATTGAAGGTTGACTATTGAGGATTCAGAATTGAGGTTTGAGGACTGAGTATTGAGGATTGAAGATTGAGTATTGAGGATTGAAGATTGATGATTGATGATTGAGGATTGAGGATTGAGGATGATGTCTGAGGGTTGAGGATTGAGGTTTGAGGACTGAGGACTGAGGGTTGAGGACTGAGGATTGAGCATGAGGGCTGAGGGTCGGGGATTGAGGTTTGACGACTGAGGACTGAGTATTGAGGATTGAGAATTCAGGATTGTTGATAGAGGATTGAAGATTGAGGATTGGGTATTGAGGATTGAAGAATGAGGATTGAGGATTGAGGATTGAGGATTGAGGGTTGAGGATCTAGGATTGGAGATTGATTATTGAGTATTGAAGATTGGGGATTGAGGATTGAGGATTGAGGATCTATGATTGGAGATTGATTATTGAGGATTGAAGATTGAGGATTGATGATTGAGTATTGAGAATTGAGAATTGAGGATGAGGACTGAGGGTTGAGGATTGAGGTTTGAGAAATGAGGATTGAGGATTGAGGATTGAGGATTGAGGACTGAAGATTGAGTATTGAGAGTTGTGGATTGAGGATTGAGGATTGAGGATTGAGAATTGAGGATGAGGACTGAGGGTAGAGAATTTAGGTTTGAGAAATGAGGATTGAGGATTGAGGATTGAGGTTTGAGGGTTGAGGATTGATGATTGGGTATTGAAGATTGAGTATTGATCACTGAGGATTGAGGATTGAGGATCGAGGATTGAGGATTGAGGATTGAGTATTGAAGATTGAATATTGAGGGTTGAAGATTGAGGATTGAGGATTGAGGGTTGAGGATTGAGGACGAGGACTGACGGTTGAGGATTGAGGTTTGAGGATTGAGGATTGAGGACTGAGGATCGAGGATTGAGGATTGAGGATTGAGTATTGAAGATTGAATATTGAGGGTTGAAGATTGAGGATTGAGGATTGAGGGTTGAGGATTGAGGACGAGGACTGACGGTTGAGGTTTGAGGAATGAGGATTGAGGGTTGAGGATTGAGGATTGAGGATTGAGGATTGAGGATTGAGTATTGAGGATTGCGGATGATGTCTGGGGGTTGAGGATTGAGGTTTGAGAACTGAGGACTGAGGATTGAGGACTGAGGATTGAGGATGGGGGCTGAGGGACGGGGATTGAGGTTTGACGGCTGAGGACTGAGGATTGAAGATTGAGGATTGAGTATTGAGGATTGTGGATTGAGGATTGAAGATTGAGTATTGAGGATTGAAGATTGAGGATTGAGGATTGAGGATTGAGGATTGAGGATTGATGATTGAAGATTGAGGATTGAGGATTGATGATTGAAGATTGAGGATTGGGGATTGAGGATTGGCGATTGAGGATTGAGTATTGAGAATTGAGGATTGATGGTTGAGTATTGAGGATTCATGGCTGAGGGTTGTGTGTTGAATATTGAGGGTTGAGGATTGAGGATTGTGGATTGAGGATTGAGGATTGAAGATTGAGTATTGATGATTGAATATTGAGGATTGAGGATTGAGGTTTGAGGATTGAGGACGAGGACAGACGGTAGAGGATTGAGGTTTGAGGATTGAGGATTGACGATTGAGGCCTGCGGATTGAGGATTGAGGATTGAGCATTGAGGATTGAAGATTGAAGACTGGGGATTGAGGATTGAAGATTGAGAATTAAGGATTGAAGATTGTGGATTGAGGATCTAGGATTGGAGATTGATTATTGAGGATTGAAGATTGAGGATTGAGGATTGAGGATTGAGAATTGAGAATTGAGGATGAGGACTGAGGAATGAGGTTTGAGGAATGAGGATTGAGGGTTGAGGATTGAGGATTGAGGATTGAGGATTGAGGATTGAGGATTGAGGATTGAGGATTGAGGATGATGTCTGAGGGTTGAGGATTGAGGTTTGAGGGCTGAGGACTGAGGATTGAGGACTGAGGGTTGAAGATTGGGTATTGAGGATTGAAGATTGACGATTGAGGATTGAGGATTGAGGATTGAGGATTGAGGATTGAGGATTGAGGATTGAAGATTGAGGATTGGGTATTGAGGACTGAGGATTGAGGATTGAGGATTGAGCATTGGGGATTGAAGATTGAGGACTGGCGATTGAGGATTGAGGTTTGAGGATTGGGTATTGAGGATTGAAAAATGAGGATTGAGGATTGAGGATTGAGGATTGAGGGTTGAGGATCTAGGATTGGAGATTGATTATTGAGGATTGAAGATTGGGGATTGAGGATTGAGGATTGAGGATCTAGGATTGGAGATTCATTATTGAGGATTGAAGATTGAGGATTGATGATTGAGAATTGAGAGTTGAGAATTGAGGATGAGGACTGAGGGTTGAGGATTGAGGTTTGAGAAATGTGGATTGAGGATTGACGATTGAGGATTGAAGATTGAGTATTGAGAATTGAGGATTGAGGATTGAGGATTGAGGATTGAGGATTGAGGATGGGGACTGAGGGTTGAGAATTTAGGTTTGAGAAATGAGGATTGAGGATTGAGGATTGAGGATTGAGGGTTGAGGATTGATGATTGGGTATTGAAGATTGAGTATTGATCACTGAGGATTGAGGATTGAGGATTGAGGATTGAGGATTGAGGATTGAGGATTGAGGATTGAAGATTGAATATTGAGGATTGAAGATTGAGGATTGAGGATTGAGGGTTGAGGATGGAGGATGAGGGCTGAGGGTTGAGGATTGAGGTTTGAGGACTGAGGACTGAGGATTGAGGATCGAGAGTTGAGGATTGAGGGTTGAGGATTGAAGATTGAGGATTGGGTATTGAGGATTGAAGAATGAGGATTGAGGATCGAGGATTGAGGATTGAGGACTGAAGGTTGAATATTGATGAATGAAGATTAACGATTGAGGATTGAGGGTTGTGGACTGAGGACGAGGACTGAGGGTTGAGTATTGACTCTTGAAGTCTGAGGATTGAGGATTGAGGATTGCGAATTGAGGATTGAAGATTGAAGATTGAGGATTGGGTATTGAGGATTGTAGAATGAGGATTGAGGATTGAGGATTGAGGATTGAGGTTTGAAAATTGAGTATTGAGGATTGAAGATTGAGGATTGAGGATTGAGGATTGAGGATTGAGGATTGAAGATTGAGTATTGAGGATTGAAGATTGAGGACTGAGGATTGAGGATTGAGGATTGAGGATTGAAGATTGAGGATTGAGATTTGATTATTGAATATTGTGGATTGAGTATTGAACCATGATGATTCAGGATATTCTATTGTGTATTGAGAATTGAGGATTGATCGTTGAGTATTGAGGATTCATGGCTGAGGGTTGTGTGTTGAATATTGAGGGCTGAGGATTGAGGATTGAGGATTGAGGATTGAGGATTGAGGATTGAGGATTGAGGATTGAGAATTGAGGATGAGGACTGAGGAATGAGGTTTGAGGAATGAGGATTGAGGGTTGAGGATTGAGGATTGAGGATTGAGGATTGAGGATTGAGTATTGAGGATTGCGGATGATGCCTGGGGTTTGAGGATTGAGGTTTGAGAACTGAGGACTGAGGATTGAGGACTGAGGATTGAGGATGGGGGCTGAGGGTCGGGGATTGAGGTTTGACGGCTGAGGACTGAGGATTGAAGATTGAGGATTGTGTATTGAGGATTGAGGATTGAGGATTGAAGATTGAGTATTGAGGATTGAAGATTGAGGATTGAGGATTGAGGATTGAGGATTGAGGATTGATGATTGAAGATTGAGGATTGGGGATTGAGGATTGGCGATTGAGGATTGAGTATTGAGAATTGAGGATTGATGGTTGAGTATTGAGGATTCATGGCTGAGGGTTGTGTGTTGAATATTGAGGGTTGAGGATTGAGGATTGAGGATTGAGGATTGAGGATTGAAGATTGAGTATTGATGATTGAATATTGAGGATTGAGGATTGAGGTTTGAGGATTGAGGACGAGGACAGACGGTAGAGGATTGAGGTTTGAGGATTGAGGATTGAGGATTGAGGCCTGCGGATTGAGGATTGAGGATTGAGCATTGAGGATTGAAGATTGAAGACTGGGGATTGAGGATTGAAGATTGAGAATTAAGGATTGAAGATTGTGGATTGAGGATCTAGGATTGGAGATTGATTATTGAGGATTGAAGATTGAGGATTGAGGATTGAGGATTGAGAATTGAGAATTGAGGATGAGGACTGAGGAATGAGGTTTGAGGAATGAGGATTGAGGGTTGAGGATTGAGGATTGAGGATTGAGGATTGAGGATTGAGGATTGAGGATTGAGGATGATGTCTGAGGGTTGAGGATTGAGGTTTGAGGGCTGAGGACTGAGGATTGAGGACTGAGGGTTGAAGATTGGGTATTGAGGATTGAAGATTGACGATTGAGGATTGAGGATTGAGGATTGAGGATTGAGGATTGAGGATTGAGGATTGAAGATTGAGGATTGGGTATTGAGGACTGAACATTGAGGATTGAGGATTGAGGGTTGAAGGTTGAATATTGATGAATGAAGATTAACGATTGAGGATTGAGGGTTGTGGATTGAGGACGAGGACTGAGGCTTGAGTATTGTTACTTGAGGTCTGAGGATTGAGGATTGAGGATTGCGAATTGAGGATTTAAGATTGAAGATTGAGGATTGGGTATTGAGGATTGTAGAATGAGGATTGAGGATTGAGGATTGAGGATTGAGGATTGAGGATTGAGTATTGAGGATTGAGGATTGAAGATTGAGTATTGAGAATTGAAGATTGAGGATTGAGGATTGAGGATTGAAGACTGAGGATTGGGGATTGATGATTGAGGATTGAGCATTGAGGATTGAAGATTGAATATTCATGATTAAAGATTGAGGATTGAGGATTGAGTGTTGTGGATTGAGGACGAGTACTGAGGGTTGAATGTTGATGACTGAGGTCTGAGGATTGAGGATTGAGGATTGAAAATTGAGGATTGAGTATTGAGGATTGAGGATTGAGGATTGAAGATTGAGTATTGAGGATTGAAGATTGAGGATTGAGGATTGAGGATTGAGGATTGAAGATTGAGGATAGAGGATTGAGGATTGAGGATTGAGGATTGAAGATTGAGGATTGAGGATTGAGGATTGAGGATTGAGGATTGAAGATTGAGGATTGGGGATTGAATATTGAGTACTGAGGATTGAAGGTTGAGGATTGAGTATTGAGGATTGAGGATGGAGGATGAGGGCTGAGGGCTGAGGATTGAGGTTTGAGTATTGAATCCTGAGAATTCAGGATATTCTATTGAGTATTGAGAATTGAGTATTGATGGTTGAGTACTGAGGACTGAGGATTGAGGATTGAAGGTTGACTATTGAGGATTCAGAATTGAGGTTTGAGGACTGAGTATTGAGGATTGAAGATTGAGGATTGAGGATTGAGGATTGAGGATTGAGGATTGAGGATTGAGGATTGAGGATTGAGGATTGAAGCTTGAATATTGAGGATTGAAGATTGAGGATTGAGGATTGAGGGTTGAGGATGGAGGATGAGGGCTGAGGGTTGAGGATTGAGGTTTGATCGTTGAGTATTGAGGATTCATGGCTGAGGGTTGTGTGTTGAATATTGAGGGTTGAGGATTGAGGATTGAGCATTGAGGATTGAGGATTGAAGATTGAGTATTGATGATTGAATACTGAGGATTGAGGATTGAGGTTTGAGGATTGAGGATTGAGGATTGAGAATTGAGGATGAGGACCGAGGGTTGAGGATTGAGGATTGAGAATTGAGTATGAGGACTGAGGGTTGAGAATTTAGGTTTGAGAAATGAGGATTGAGGATTGAGGATTGAGGTTTGAGGGTTGAGGATTGATGATTGTGTATTGAAGATTGAGTATTGATCACTGACAATTGAGGATTGAGGATCGAGGATTGAGGATTGAGGATTGAGTATTGAAGATTGAATATTGAGGGTTGAAGATTGAGGATTGAGGATTGAGGGTTGAGGATTGAGGACGAGGACTGACGGTTGAGGATTGAGGTTTGAGGATTGAGGATTGAGGACTGAGGATTGAGGATTGAGGATTGAGCATTGGGGATTGAAGATTGAGGACTGGCGATTGAGGATTGAGGTTTGAGGATTGGGTATTGAGGATTGAAGAATGAGGATTGAGGATTGAGGATTGAGGATTGAGGGTTGAGGATCTAGGATTGGAGATTGATTATTGAGGATTGAAGATTGGGGATTGAGGATTGAGGATTGAGGGTCTAGGATTGGAGATTCATTATTGAGGATTGAAGATTGAGGATTGATGATTGAGGATTGAGAATTGAGAATTGAGGATGAGGACTGAGGGTTGAGGATTGAGGTTTGAGAAATGTGGATTGAGGATTGAGGATTGAGGATTGAAGATTGAGTATTGGGAATTGAGGATTGAGGATTGAGGATTGAGGATTGAGGATTGAGGATTGAGGATGGGGACTGAGGGTTGAGAATTTAGGTTTGAGAAATGAGGATTGAGGATTGAGGATTGAGGATTGAGGGTTGAGGATTGATGATTGGGTATTGAAGATTGAGTATTGATCACTGAGGATTGAGGATTGAGGATTGAGGATTGAGGATTGAGGATTGAGGATTGAGGATTGAAGATTGAATATTGAGGATTGAAGATTGAGGATTGAGGATTGAGGGTTGAGGATGGAGGATGAGGGCTGAGGGTTGAGGATTGAGGTTTGAGGACTGAGGACTGAGGATTGAGTATCGAGAGTTGAGGATTGAGGATTGAGGATTGAGGATTGAGGATTGAGAATTGAGGATTGATGATTGAGTGTTGAAGATTGAATATTGAGGATTGAAGACTGAGGATTGATGATTAAGGATTGAGGATGGAGGATGAGGGCTGAGGGTTGGGGATTGAGGTTTGAGGACTGAGGACTGAGGATTGAGGATTGGGAATTGAGGATTGAGGGTTGAGGATTGAAGATTGAGGATTGGGTATTGAGGATTGAAGAATGAGGATTGAGGATTGAGGATTGAGGATTGAGGACTGAAGGTTGAATATTGATGAATGAAGATTAACGATTGAGGATTGAGGGTTGTGGATTGAGGACGAGGACTGAGGGTTGAGTATTGACTCTTGAAGTCTGAGGATTGAGGATTGAGGATTGCGAATTGAGGATTGAAGATTGAAGATTGAGGATTGGGTATTGAGGATTGTAGAATGAGTATTGAGGATTGAGGATTGAGGATTGAGGTTTGAAAATTGAGTATTGAGGATTGAAGATTGAGGATTGAGGATTGAGGATTGAGGATTGAGGATTGAAGATTGAGTATTGAGGATTGAAGATTGAGGACTGAGGATTGAGGATTGAGGATTGAGGATTGAAGATTGAGGATTGAGATTTGATTATTGAATATTGTGGATTGAGTATTGAACCATGATGATTCAGGATATTCTATTGTGTATTGAGAATTGAGGATTGATCGTTGAGTATTGAGGATTCATGGCTGAGGGTTGTGTGTTGAATATTGAGGGCTGAGGATTGAGGATTGAGGATTGGGGATTGAATATTGAGTACTGAGTATTGAAGATTGAGTACTGAGGATTGAGGATTGAGGATGGAGGATGAGGGCTGAGGATTGAGGATAGAGGTTTGAGTATTGAATCCTGAGAATTCGGGATATTCTATTGAGTATTGTGAATTGAGGGTTGATGGTCGAGTACTGAGGACTGAGGATTGAGGATTGAAGGTTGAGTATTGAGGATTCAGAATTGAGGTTTGAGGGCTGAGGATTGAGGATTGAAGATTGAGTATTGAGGATTCAGAATTGAGGTTTGAGGGCTGAGGATTGAGGGTTGAAGGTTGAGTATGGAGGATTGAAGATTGAGGATTGAGGATTGAGGATTGAGGATTGAGGATTGAAGATAGAGGATTGAGGATTGAGGATTGAGGATTGATGATTGAAGATTGTGTATTGAGTGTTGAATATTGAGGATCGAGGATTGAGGATTGAGGATTGAGGATAGAGGATTGAAGATTGAGGATTGGGGATTGAGGATTGGCGATTGAGGATTGAGTATTGAGAATTGAGGATTGATGGTTGAGTATTGAGGATTCATGGCTGAGGGTTGTGTGTTGAATATTGAGGGTTGAGGATTGAGGATTGAGGATTGAGGATTGAGGATTGAAGATTGAGTATTGATTATTGAATATTGAGGATTGAGGATTGAGGTTTGAGGATTGACGACAAGGACTGACGGTAGAGGATTGAGGTTTGAGGATTGAGGATTGAGGATTGAGGACTGCGGATTGAGGATTGAGGATTGAGCATTGAGGATTGAAGATTGAAGACTGGGGCTTGAGGATTGAAGATTGAGAATTAAGGATTGAAGATTGTGGATTGAGGATCTAGGATTGGAGATTGATTATTGAGGATTGAAGATTGAGGATTGAGGATTGAGGATTGAGGATTGAGGATTGAGAATTGAGGATGAGGACTGAGGAATGAGGTTTGAGGAATGAGGATTGAGGGTTGAGGATTGAGGATTGAGGATTGAGGATTGAGTATTGAGGATTGCGGATGATGTCTGGGGGTTGAGGATTGAGGTTTGAGGACTGAGGACTGAGGATTGAGGACTGAGGATTGAGGATGGGGGCTGAGGGTCGGGGATTGAGGTTTGACGGCTGAGGACTGAGGATTGAAGATTGAGGATTGAGTATTGAGGATTGAGGATTGAGGATTGAAGATTGAGTATTGAGGATTGAAGATTGATGTTTGAGGACTGAGGACTGAGGATTGAGGATTGAAGATTGAGGATTGAGGGTTGAGGATGGAGGATTGAGGATTGAGAATTGAGGATTGATGATTGTGTGTTGAAGATTGAATATTGAGGATTGAAGATTGAGGATTGATGATTAAGTATTGAGGATGGAGGATGAGGGCTGAGGGTTGGGGATTGAGGTTTGAGGACTGAGGACTGAGGATTGAGGATTGGGAATTGAGGATTGAGGGTTGAGGATTGAAGATTGAGGATTGGGTATTGAGGATTGAAGAATGAGGATTGAGGATTGAGGATTGAGGATTGAGGACTGAACGTTGAATATTGATGAATGAAGATTAACTATTGAGGATTGAGGGTTGTGAATTGAGGACGAGGACTGAGGGTTGAGTATTGACTCTTGAAGTCTGAGGATTGAGGATTGAGGATTGCGAATTGAGGATTGAAGATTGAAGAGTGAGGATTGGGTATTGAGGATTGTAGAATGAGGATTGAGGATTGAGGATTGAGGATTGAGGTTTGAAAATTGAGTATTGAGGATTGAAGATTGAGGATTGAGGATTGAGGATTGAGGATTGAGGATTGAAGATTGAGTATTGAGGATTGAAGATTGAGGACTGAGGATTGAGGATTGAGGATTGAGGATTGAAGATTGAGGATTGAGATTTGATTATTGAATATTGTGGATTGAGTATTGAACCATGATGATTCAGGATATTCTATTGTGTATTGAGAATTGAGGATTGATCGTTGAGTATTGAGGATTCATGGCTGAGGGTTGTGTGTTGAATATTGAGGGCTGAGGATTGAGGATTGAGGATTGAGGATTGAGGATTGAGGATTGAGGATTGAGGATTGAGAATTGAGGATGAGGACTGAGGAATGAGGTTTGAGGAATGAGGATTGAGGGTTGAGGATTGAGGATTGAGGATTGAGGATTGAGGATTGAGTATTGAGGATTGCGGATGATGCCTGGGGGTTGACGATTGAGGTTTGAGAACTGAGGACTGAGGATTGAGGACTGAGGATTGAGGATGGGGGCTGAGGGTCGGGGATTGAGGTTTGACGGCTGAGGACTGAGGATTGAAGATTGAGGATTGTGTATTGAGGATTGAGGATTGAGGATTGAAGATTGAGTATTGAGGATTGAAGATTGAGGATTGAGGATTGAGGATTGAGGATTGAGGATTGAGGATTGATGATTGAAGATTGAGGATTGGGGATTGAGGATTGGCGATTGAGGATTGAGTATTGAGAATTGAGGATTGATGGTTGAGTATTGAGGATTCATGGCTGAGGGTTGTGTGTTGAATATTGAGGGTTGAGGATTGAGGATTGAGGATTGAGGATTGAGGATTGAAGATTGAGTATTGATGATTGAATATTGAGGATTGAGGATTGAGGTTTGAGGATTGAGGACGAGGACAGACGGTAGAGGATTGAGGTTTGAGGATTGAGGATTGAGGATTGAGGCCTGCGGATTGAGGATTGAGGATTGAGCATTGAGGATTGAAGATTGAAGACTGGGGATTGAGGATTGAAGATTGAGAATTAAGGATTGAAGATTGTGGATTGAGGATCTAGGATTGGAGATTGATTATTGAGGATTGAAGATTGAGGATTGAGGATTGAGGATTGAGAATTGAGAATTGAGGATGAGGACTGAGGAATGAGGTTTGAGGAATGAGGATTGAGGGTTGAGGATTGAGGATTGAGGATTGAGGATTGAGGATTGAGGATTGAGGATTGAGGATGATGTCTGAGGGTTGAGGATTGAGGTTTGAGGGCTGAGGACTGAGGATTGAGGACTGAGGGTTGAAGATTGGGTATTGAGGATTGAAGATTGACGATTGAGGATTGAGGATTGAGGATTGAGGATTGAGGATTGAGGATTGAAGATTGAGGATTGGGTATTGAGGACTGAACATTGAGGATTGAGGATTGAGGGTTGAAGGTTGAATATTGATGAATGAAGATTAACGATTGAGGATTGAGGGTTGTGGATTGAGGACGAGGACTGAGGCTTGAGTATTGTTACTTGAGGTCTGAGGATTGAGGATTGAGGATTGCGAATTGAGGATTTAAGATTGAAGATTGAGGATTGGGTATTGAGGATTGTAGAATGAGGATTGAGGATTGAGGATTGAGGATTGAGGATTGAGGATTGAGTATTGAGGATTGAGGATTGAAGATTGAGTATTGAGAATTGAAGATTGAGGATTGAGGATTGAGGATTGAGGATTGAGGATTGAAGACTGAGGATTGGGGATTGATGATTGAGGATTGAGCATTGAGGATTGAAGATTGAATATTCATGATTAAAGATTGAGGATTGAGGATTGAGTGTTGTGGATTGAGGACGAGTACTGAGGGTTGAATGTTGATGACTGAGGTCTGAGGATTGAGGATTGAGGATTGAAAATTGAGGATTGAGTATTGAGGATTGAGGATTGAGGATTGAAGATTGAGTATTGAGGATTGAAGATTGAGGATTGAGGATTGAGGATTGAGGATTGAAGATTGAGGATAGAGGATTGAGGATTGAGGATTGAGGATTGAAGATTGAGGATTGAGGATTGAGGATTGAGGATTGAGGATTGAAGATTGAGGATTGGGGATTGAATATTGAGTACTGAGGATTGAAGGTTGAGGATTGAGTATTGAGGATTGAGGATGGAGGATGAGGGCTGAGGGCTGAGGATTGAGGTTTGAGTATTGAATCCTGAGAATTCAGGATATTCTATTGAGTATTGAGAATTGAGTATTGATGGTTGAGTACTGAGGACTGAGGATTGAGGATTGAAGGTTGACTATTGAGGATTCAGAATTGAGGTTTGAGGACTGAGTATTGAGGATTGAAGATTGAGGATTGAGGATTGAGGATTGAGCATTGAGGATTGAGGATTGAGGATTGAGGATTGAAGCTTGAATATTGAGGATTGAAGATTGAGGATTGAGGATTGAGGGTTGAGGATGGAGGATGAGGGCTGAGGGTTGAGGATTGAGGTTTGATCGTTGAGTATTGAGGATTCATGGCTGAGGGTTGTGTGTTGAATATTGAGGGTTGAGGATTGAGGATTGAGCATTGAGGATTGAGGATTGAAGATTGAGTATTGATGATTGAATACTGAGGATTGAGGATTGAGGTTTGAGGATTGAGGATTGAGGATTGAGAATTGAGGATGAGGACCGAGGGTTGAGGATTGAGGATTGAGAATTGAGTATGAGGACTGAGGGTTGAGAATTTAGGTTTGAGAAATGAGGATTGAGGATTGAGGATTGAGGTTTGAGGGTTGAGGATTGATGATTGGGTATTGAAGATTGAGTATTGATCACTGACAATTGAGGATTGAGGATCGAGGATTGAGGATTGAGGATTGAGTATTGAAGATTGAATATTGAGGGTTGAAGATTGAGGATTGAGGATTGAGGGTTGAGGATTGAGGACGAGGACTGACGGTTGAGGATTGAGGTTTGAGGATTGAGGATTGAGGACTGAGGATTGAGGATTGAGGATTGAGCATTGGGGATTGAAGATTGAGGACTGGCGATTGAGGATTGAGGTTTGAGGATTGGGTATTGAGGATTGAAGAATGAGGATTGAGGATTGAGGATTGAGGATTGAGGGTTGTGGATCTAGGATTGGAGATTGATTATTGAGGATTGAAGATTGGGGATTGAGGATTGAGGATTGAGGGTCTAGGATTGGAGATTCATTATTGAGGATTGAAGATTGAGGATTGATGATTGAGGATTGAGAATTGAGAATTGAGGATGAGGACTGAGGGTTGAGGATTGAGGTTTGAGAAATGTGGATTGAGGATTGAGGATTGAGGATTGAAGATTGAGTATTGGGAATTGAGGATTGAGGATTGAGGATTGAGGATTGAGGATTGAGGATGGGGACTGAGGGTTGAGAATTTAGGTTTGAGAAATGAGGATTGAGGATTGAGGATTGAGGATTGAGGGTTGAGGATTGATGATTGGGTATTGAAGATTGAGTATTGATCACTGAGGATTGAGGATTGAGGATTGAGGATTGAGGATTGAGGATTGAGGATTGAGGATTGAAGATTGAATATTGAGGATTGAAGATTGAGGATTGAGGATTGAGGGTTGAGGATGGAGGATGAGGGCTGAGGGTTGAGGATTGAGGTTTGAGGACTGAGGACTGAGGATTGAGGATCGAGAGTTGAGGATTGAGGATTGAGGATTGAGGATTGAGGATTGAGAATTGAGGATTGATGATTGAGTGTTGAAGATTGAATATTGAGGATTGAAGATTGAGGATTGATGATTAAGGATTGAGGATGGAGGATGAGGGCTGAGGGTTGGGGATTGAGGTTTGAGGACTGAGGACTGAGGATTGAGGATTGGGAATTGAGGATTGAGGGTTGAGGATTGAAGATTGAGGATTGGGTATTGAGGATTGAAGAATGAGGATTGAGGATTGAGGATTGAGGATTGAGGACTGAAGGTTGAATATTGATGAATGAAGATTAACGATTGAGGATTGAGGGTTGTGGATTGAGGACGAGGACTGAGGGTTGAGTATTGACCCTTGAAGTCTGAGGATTGAGGATTGAGGATTGCGAATTGAGGATTGAAGATTGAAGATTGAGGATTGGGTATTGAGGATTGTAGAATGAGTATTGAGGATTGAGGATTGAGGATTGAGGTTTGAAAATTGAGTATTGAGGATTGAAGATTGAGGATTGAGGATTGAGGATTGAGGATTGAGGATTGAAGATTGAGTATTGAGGATTGAAGATTGAGGACTGAGGATTGAGGATTGAGGATTGAGGATTGAAGATTGAGGATTGAGATTTGATTATTGAATATTGTGGATTGAGTATTGAACCATGATGATTCAGGATATTCTATTGTGTATTGAGAATTGAGGATTGATCGTTGAGTATTGAGGATTCATGGCTGAGGGTTGTGTGTTGAATATTGAGGGCTGAGGATTGAGGATTGAGGATTGGGGATTGAATATTGAGTACTGAGTATTGAAGATTGAGTACTGAGGATTGAGGATTGAGGATGGAGGATGAGGGCTGAGGATTGAGGATAGAGGTTTGAGTATTGAATCCTGAGAATTCGGGATATTCTATTGAGTATTGTGAATTGAGGGTTGATGGTCGAGTACTGAGGACTGAGGATTGAGGATTGAAGGTTGAGTATTGAGGATTCAGAATTGAGGTTTGAGGGCTGAGGATTGAGGATTGAAGATTGAGTATTGAGGATTCAGAATTGAGGTTTGAGGGCTGAGGATTGAGGGTTGAAGGTTGAGTATGGAGGATTGAAGATTGAGGATTGAGGATTGAGGATTGAGGATTGAGGATTGAGGATTGAGGATTGAAGATTGAGGATTGAGGATTGAGGATTGAGGATTGAGCATTGAGGATTGAAGATTGAATATTGATGATTGAAGATTGAGGATTGAATATTGAAAATTGAGGATTGAGGATTGACGATTGAGGATTGAGGATTGAAGATTGGATATTGAGGATTGAAGATAGAGGATTGAGGATTGAGGATTGAGGATTGATGATTGAAGATTGTGTATTGAGTGTTGAATATTGAGGATCGAGGATTGAGGATTGAGGATTGAGGATAGAGGATTGAAGATTGAGGATTGGGGATTGAGGATTGGCGATTGAGGATTGAGTATTGAGAATTGAGGATTGATGGTTGAGTATTGAGGATTCATGGCTGAGGGTTGTGTGTTGAATATTGAGGGTTGAGGATTGAGGATTGAGGATTGAGGATTGAGGATTGAAGATTGAGTATTGATTATTGAATATTGAGGATTGAGGATTGAGGTTTGAGGATTGAGGACAAGGACTGACGGTAGAGGATTGAGGTTTGAGGATTGAGGATTGAGGATTGAGGACTGCGGATTGAGGATTGAGGATTGAGCATTGAGGATTGAAGATTGAAGACTGGGGCTTGAGGATTGAAGATTGAGAATTAAGGATTGAAGATTGTGGATTGAGGATCTAGGATTGGAGATTGATTATTGAGGATTGAAGATTGAGGATTGAGGATTGAGGATTGAGGATTGAGGATTGAGAATTGAGGATGAGGACTGAGGAATGAGGTTTGAGGAATGAGGATTGAGGGTTGAGGATTGAGGATTGAGGATTGAGGATTGAGGATTGAGTATTGAGGATTGCGGATGATGTCTGGGGATTGAGGATTGAGGTTTGAGAACTGAGGACTGAGGATTGAGGACTGAGGATTGAGGATGGGGGCTGAGGGTCGGGGATTGAGGTTTGACGGCTGAGGACTGAGGATTGAAGATTGAGGATTGAGTATTGAGGATTGAGGATTGAGGATTGAAGATTGAGTATTGAGGATTGAAGATTGAGGATTGAGGATTGAGGATTGAGGATTGAGGATTGATGATTGAAGATTGAGGATTGGGGATTGAGGATTGGCGATTGAGGATTGAGTATTGAGAATTGAGGATTGATGGTTGAGTATTGACGATTCATGGCTGAGGGTTGTGTGTTGAATATTGAGGGTTGAGGATTGAGGATTGAGGATTGAGGATTGAGGATTGAAGATTGAGTATTGATGATTGAATATTGAGGATTGAGGATTGAGGTTTGAGGATTGAGGACGAGGACAGACGGTAGAGGATTGAGGTTTGAGGATTGAGGATTGAGGATTGAGGCCTGCGGATTGAGGATTGAGGATTGAGCATTGAGGATTGAAGATTGAAGACTGGGGATTGAGGATTGAAGATTGAGAATTAAGGATTGAAGATTGTGGATTGAGGATCTAGGATTGGAGATTGATTATTGAGGATTGAAGATTGAGGATTGAGGATTGAGGATTGAGAATTGAGAATTGAGGATGAGGACTGAGGAATGAGGTTTGAGGAATGAGGATTGAGGGTTGAGGATTGAGGATTGAGGATTGAGGATTGAGGATTGAGTATTGAGGATTGCGGATGATGTCTGGGGGTTGAGGATTGAGGTTTGAGGACTGAGGACTGAGGATTGAGGACTGAGGATTGAGGATGGGGGCTGAGGGTCGGGGATTGAGGTTTGACGGCTGAGGACTGAGGATTGAAGATTGAGGATTGAGTATTGAGGATTGAGGATTGAGGATTGAAGATTGAGTATTGAGGATTGAAGATTGAGGATTGAGTATTGAGGATTGAGGATTGAGGATTGAAGATTGAGGATTGAGGGTTGAGGATGGAGGATGAGGGCTGAGGGTTGAGGATTGATGTTTGAGGACTGAGGACTGAGGATTGAGGATCGAGAGTTGAGGATTGAGGATTGAGGATTGAGGATTGAGGATTGAGAATTGAGGATTGATGATTGTGTGTTGAAGATTGAATATTGAGGATTGAAGATTGAGGATTGATGATTAAGTATTGAGGATGGAGGATGAGGGCTGAGGGTTGGGGATTGAGGTTTGAGGACTGAGGACTGAGGATTGAGGATTGGGAATTGAGGATTGAGGGTTGAGGATTGAAGATTGAGGATTGGGTATTGAGGATTGAAGAATGAGGATTGAGGATTGAGGATTGAGGATTGAGGACTGAACGTTGAATATTGATGAATGAAGATTAACGATTGAGGATTGAGGGTTGTGAATTGAGGACGAGGACTGAGGGTTGAGTATTGACTCTTGAAGTCTGAGGACTGAGGATTGAGGATTGCGAATTGCGGATTGAAGATTGAAGATTTAGGATTGGTTATTGAGGATTGTAGAATGAGGATTGAGGATTGAGGATTGAGGATTGAGGATTGAAAATTGAGTATTGAGGATTGAAGATTGAGGATTGAGGATTGAGGATTGAGGATTGAGGATTGAAGATTGAGTATTGAGGATTGAAGATTGAGGACTGAGGATTGAGGATTGAGGATTGAGGATTGAAGATTGAGGATTGAGGATTGATGATTGAGGATTGAGCATTGAGGATTGAACATTGAATATTGATGATTGAAGATTGAGGATTGAGGATTGAGGGTTGTGGATTGTGGACGAGTACTGAGGGTTGAATATTGATGATTGAGGTCTGAGAATTGAGGATTGAGGATTGAAAATTGAGGATTGAGGATTGAGGAATGAGGATTGAGGATTGAAGATTGAGTATTGAGGATTGAATATTGAGGATTGAGATTTGATTATTGAATATTGTGGATTGAGTAGTGATCCATGAGGATTCAGGATATTCTATTGTGTATTGAGAATTGAGGATTGATCGTTGAGTATTGAGGATTCATGGCTGAGGGTTGTGTGTTGAATATTGAGGGTTGAGGATTGAGGATTGAGGATTGAGGATTGAGGATTGAAGATTGAGTATTGATGATTGAATACTGAGGATTCAGGATTGAGGTTTGAGGATTGAGGATTGAGGATTGAGAATTGAGGATGAGGACTGAGGGTTGAGGATTGAGGTTTGAGGAATGAGGATTGAGGGTTGAGGATTGAGGGTTGAGGATTGAGGATTGAGGATTGAGGATTGAGGATTGGGAATTGAATATTGAGTACTGAGTATTGAAGATTGAGGACTGAGGATTGAGTATTGAGAATGGAGGATGAGGGCTGAGGGTTGAGGATAGAGGTTTGAGTATTGAATCCTGAGAATTCGGGATATTCTATTGAGTATTGTGAATTGAGGATTGATGGTCGAGTACTGAGGACTGAGGAATGAGGATTGAGGGTTGAGAATTGAGGGTTGAGGATTGAGGATTGAGGATTGAGGATTGAGGATTGGGAATTGAATATTGAGTACTGAGTATTGAAGATTGAGGACTGAGGATTGAGGATTGAGGATGGAGGATGAGGGCTGAGGGTTGAGGATAGAGGTTTGAGTATTGAATCCTGAGAATTCGGGATATTCTATTGAGTATTGTGAATTGAGGATTGATGGTCGAGTACTGAGGACTGAGGATTGAGGATTGAAGGTTGAGTATTGAGGATTCAGAATTGAGGTTTGAGGGCTGAGTATTGAGGATTGAAGATTGAGTATTGAGGATTGAAGATTGAGGTTTCAGGATTGAGGATTGAGGTTTGAGGATTGAGGATTGAGGATTGAAGATTGAGGATTGAGGATTGAGGATTGAGTATTGAGCATTGAGGATTGAAGATTGAATATTGATGATTGAAGATTGAGGATTGAGGACTGAAAATTGCGGATTGAGGATTGAGGATTGAGGATTGAGGATTGAAGATTGGATATTGAGGATTGAAGATTGAGGATTGAGGATTGAGGATTGAGGATTGATGATTGAAGATTTTGTATTGAGTGTTGAATATTGAGGATCGAGGATTGAGGATTGAGGATTGAGGATTGAGGATTGAAGATTGAGGATTGGGGATTGAGGATTGGCGATTGAGGATTGAGTATTGAGAATTGAGGATTGATGGTTGAGTATTGAGGATTCATGGCTGAGGGTTGTGTGTTGAATATTGAGGGTTGAGGATTGAGGATTGAGGATTGAGGATTGAGGATTGAAGATTGAGTATTGATGATTGAATATTGAGGATTGAGGATTGAGGTTTGAGGATTGAGGACGAGGACAGACGGTAGAGGATTGAGGTTTGAGGATTGAGGATTGAGGATTGAGGCCTGCGGATTGAGGATTGAGGATTGAGCATTGAGGATTGAAGATTGAAGACTGGGGATTGAGGATTGAAGATTGAGAACTAAGGATTGAAGATTGTGGATTGATGGATCTAGGATTGGAGATTGATTATTGAGGATTGAAGATTGAGGATTGAGGATTGAGGATTGAGAATTGAGAATTGAGAATTGAGGATGAGGACTGAGGAATGAGGTTTGAGGAATGAGGATTGAGGGTTGAGGATTGAGGGTTGAGGATTGAGGATTGAGGATTGAGTATTGAGGATTGCGGATGATGTCTGGGGGTTGAGGATTGAGGTTTGAGGACTGAGGACTGAGGATTGAGGACTGAGGATTGAGGATGGGTGCTGAGGGTCGGGGATTGAGGTTTGACGGCTGAGGACTGAGGATTGAAGATTGAGGATTGAGTATTGAGGATTGAGGATTGAGGATTGAAGATTGAGTATTGAGGATTGAAGATTGAGGATTGAGTATTGAGGATTGAGGATTGAGGATTGAAGATTGAGGATTGAGGGTTGAGGATGGAGGATGAGGGCTGAGGGTTGAGGATTGATGTTTGAGGACTGAGGACTGAGGATTGAGGATCGAGAGTTGAGGATTGAGGATTGAGGATTGAGGATTGAGGATTGAGAATTGAGGATTGATGATTGAGTGTTGAAGATTGAATATTGAGGATTGAAGATTGAGGATTGATGATTAAGTATTGAGGATGGAGGATGAGGGCTGAGGGTTGGGGATTGAGGTTTGAGGACTGAGGACTGAGGATTGAGGATTGGGAATTGAGGATTGAGGGTTGAGGATTGAAGATTGAGGATTGGGTATTGAGGATTGAGGAATGAGGATTGAGGATTGAGGATTGAGGATTGAGGACTGAACGTTGAATATTGACGAATGAAGATTAACGATTGAGGATTGAGGGTTGAGAATTGAGGACGAGGACTGAGGGTTGAGTATTGACTCTTGAAGTCTGAGGACTGAGGATTGAGGATTGCGAATTGAGGATTGAAGATTGAAGATTTAGGATTGGGTATTGAGGATTGTAGAATGAGGATTGAGGATTGAGGATTGAGGATTGAGGATTGAAAATTGAGTATTGAGGATTGAAGATTGAGGATTGAGGATTGAGGATTGAGGATTGAGGATTGAAGATTGAGTATTGAGGATTGAAGATTGAGTACTGAGGATTGAGGATTGAGGATTGAGGGTTGAAGATTGAGGATTGAGGATTGATGATTGAGGATTGAGCATTGAGGATTGAACATTGAATATTGATGATTGAAGATTGAGGATTGAGGATTGAGGGTTGTGGATTGTGGACGAGTACTGAGGGTTGAATATTGATGATTGAGGTCTGAGGATTGAGGATTGAGGATTGAAAATTGAGGATTGAGGATTGAGGAATGAGGATTGAGGATTGAAGATTGAGTATTGAGGATTGAATATTGAGGATTGAGATTTGATTATTGAATATTGTGGATTGAGTATTGAACCATGAGGATTCTGGATATTCTATTGTGTATTGAGAATTGAGGATTGATCGTTGAGTATTGAGGATTCATGGCTGAGGGTTGTGTGTTGAATATTGAGGGTTGAGGATTGAGGATTGAGAATTGAGGATTCAGGATTGAAGATTGAGTATTGATGATTGAATACTGAGGATTGAGGATTGAGGTTTGAGGATTGAGGATTGAGGATTGAGAATTGAGGATGAGGACTGAGGGTTGAGGATTGAGGTTTGAGGAATGAGGATTGAGGGTTGAGGATTGAGGGTTGAGGATTGAGGATTGAGGATTGAGGATTGAGGATTGAGGATTGAAGATTGGATATTGAGGATTGAAGATTGAGGATTGAGGATTGAGGATTGAGGATTGAGGATTGAGGATTGAGGATTGAGTATTGAAGATTGAGTATTGATCACTGAGGATTGAGGATTGAGGTTTGAGGACTGTGGATTGAGGATTGAAGATTGAGTATTGAGGATTGATGGTTGAGGATTGAGGATTGAAGATTGGGGATCGAGGATTGAGTACTGATGATTGAGGATTGATGATAGAGGATTGAGGATTGAGGATTGGGTATTGAGGATTAAGCGTTGATGTTTGAGGACTGAGGGCTGAGGATTGAGGATTGAGGATTGAGGGATGAGGATTGAGGATTGAAGATTGAGGATTGGGGACTGAGGATTGAAGATTCAGGATTGAGGATTGAGGATTGAGGATCTAGGATTGGAGATAGATTATTGAGGATTGAAGATTGAGGATTGATGATTGAGGATTTAGAATTGAGAATTGAGGATGAGGTCTGAGGGTTGAGGATTGAGGTTGAGAAATGAGGATTGAGGATTGAGGATTGAGGATTGAAGATTGAGTATTGAGAATTGAGGATTGAGGATTGAGGATTGAGGATTGAGGATTGAGGATTGAGGATTGAGGACTGAGGGTTGAAGATTGAGGATTGGGTATTGAGGACTGAGCATTGAGGATTGAGGATTGAGGATTGAGGATTGAGGGTTGAGGATTGAGGATTGAGGATTGAGTATTGAGGATTGCGGATGATGTCTGGGGGTTGAGGATTGAGGTTTGAGGACTGAGGACTGAGGATTGAGGACTGAGGATTGAGGATGGGTGCTGAGGGTCGGGGATTGAGGTTTGACGGCTGAGGACTGAGGATTGAAGATTGAGGATTGAGTATTGAGGATTGAGGATTGAGGATTGAAGATTGAGTATTGAGGATTGAAGATTGAGGATTGAGTATTGAGGATTGAGGATTGAGGATTGAAGATTGAGGATTGAGGGTTGAGGATGGAGGATGAGGGCTGAGGGTTGAGGATTGATGTTTGAGGACTGAGGACTGAGGATTGAGGATCGAGAGTTGAGGATTGAGGATTGAGGATTGAGGATTGAGGATTGAGAATTGAGGATTGATGATTGAGTGTTGAAGATTGAATATTGAGGATTGAAGATTGAGGATTGATGATTAAGTATTGAGGATGGAGGATGAGGGCTGAGGGTTGGGGATTGAGGTTTGAGGACTGAGGACTGAGGATTGAGGATTGGGAATTGAGGATTGAGGGTTGAGGATTGAAGATTGAGGATTGGGTATTGAGGATTGAGGAATGAGGATTGAGGATTGAGGATTGAGGATTGAGGACTGAACGTTGAATATTGACGAATGAAGATTAACGATTGAGGATTGAGGGTTGAGAATTGAGGACGAGGACTGAGGGTTGAGTATTGACTCTTGAAGTCTGAGGACTGAGGATTGAGGATTGCGAATTGAGGATTGAAGATTGAAGATTTAGGATTGGGTATTGAGGATTGTAGAATGAGGATTGAGGATTGAGGATTGAGGATTGAGGATTGAAAATTGAGTATTGAGGATTGAAGATTGAGGATTGAGGATTGAGGATTGAGGATTGAGGATTGAAGATTGAGTATTGAGGATTGAAGATTGAGTACTGAGGATTGAGGATTGAGGATTGAGGGTTGAAGATTGAGGATTGAGGATTGATGATTGAGGATTGAGCATTGAGGATTGAACATTGAATATTGATGATTGAAGATTGAGGATTGAGGATTGAGGGTTGTGGATTGTGGACGAGTACTGAGGGTTGAATATTGATGATTGAGGTCTGAGGATTGAGGATTGAGGATTGAAAATTGAGGATTGAGGATTGAGGAATGAGGATTGAGGATTGAAGATTGAGTATTGAGGATTGAATATTGAGGATTGAGATTTGATTATTGAATATTGTGGATTGAGTATTGAACCATGAGGATTCTGGATATTCTATTGTGTATTGAGAATTGAGGATTGATCGTTGAGTATTGAGGATTCATGGCTGAGGGTTGTGTGTTGAATATTGAGGGTTGAGGATTGAGGATTGAGAATTGAGGATTCAGGATTGAAGATTGAGTATTGATGATTGAATACTGAGGATTGAGGATTGAGGTTTGAGGATTGAGGATTGAGGATTGAGAATTGAGGATGAGGACTGAGGGTTGAGGATTGAGGTTTGAGGAATGAGGATTGAGGGTTGAGGATTGAGGGTTGAGGATTGAGGATTGAGGATTGAGGATTGAGGATTGAGGATTGAAGATTGGATATTGAGGATTGAAGATTGAGGATTGAGGATTGAGGATTGAGGATTGAGGATTGAGGATTGAGGATTGAGTATTGAAGATTGAGTATTGATCACTGAGGATTGAGGATTGAGGTTTGAGGACTGTGGATTGAGGATTGAAGATTGAGTATTGAGGATTGATGGTTGAGGATTGAGGATTGAAGATTGGGGATCGAGGATTGAGTACTGATGATTGAGGATTGATGATAGAGGATTGAGGATTGAGGATTGGGTATTGAGGATTAAGCGTTGATGTTTGAGGACTGAGGGCTGAGGATTGAGGATTGAGGATTGAGGGATGAGGATTGAGGATTGAAGATTGAGGATTGGGGACTGAGGATTGAAGATTCAGGATTGAGGATTGAGGATTGAGGATCTAGGATTGGAGATAGATTATTGAGGATTGAAGATTGAGGATTGATGATTGAGGATTTAGAATTGAGAATTGAGGATGAGGTCTGAGGGTTGAGGATTGAGGTTGAGAAATGAGGATTGAGGATTGAGGATTGAGGATTGAAGATTGAGTATTGAGAATTGAGGATTGAGGATTGAGGATTGAGGATTGAGGATTGAGGATTGAGGATTGAGGACTGAGGGTTGAAGATTGAGGATTGGGTATTGAGGACTGAGCATTGAGGATTGAGGATTGAGGATTGAAGGTTGAATATTGATGAATGAAGATTAACGATTGAGGATTGAGTGTTGTGGATTGAGGACGAGGACTGAGGGTTGAGTATTGTT
The DNA here is from genome assembly GCF_051401765.1 of Calliopsis andreniformis. Classification (NCBI taxonomy): domain Eukaryota; kingdom Metazoa; phylum Arthropoda; class Insecta; order Hymenoptera; family Andrenidae; genus Calliopsis; species Calliopsis andreniformis. Next base: position 1,619,275 of record NW_027480449.1, read on the forward strand.
ACTTGAGGTCTGAGGATTGAGGATTGAGGATTGAAGATTGAGGATTGAGGGTTAATGATTGAGGATTGAGCATTGAGGATTGAAGGCTGAATATTGATGATTGAAAGTTGAGGATTGAGGATTGAGAGTTGTGGATTGAGGACGAGTACTGAGGGTTCTATATTGATGATTGAGGTCTGAGGATTGAGGACTGAGGACTGAAAATTGAGGATTGAGGATTGAGGATTGAGGATTGAGGATTGAAGATTGAGTATTGAGGATTTAAGATTGAGGATTGAGGATTGAGGATTGAGGATTGATGATTGAAGATTGTGTATTGATGATTGAAGATTGAGGATTGAGGATTGAGGATTGAGGGTGAGGATTGAGAATTGAGGATTGAGGATTGAAGTTGAGTATTGAGGATTGAAGATTGAGGATTGAGATTTGATTATTGAATATTGTGGATTGAGTATTGAACCATGAGGATTCAGGATATTCTATTGTGTATTGATAATTGAGGATTGATCGTTGAGTATTGAGGATTCATGGCTGAGGGTTGTGATTTGAATATTGAGGGTTGAGTATTGGGGATTGAGGATTGAGGATTGAGGATTGAAGATTGAGTATTGATGATTGAATACTGAGGATTGAGGATTGAGGTTTGAGGATTGAGGACGAGGACTGACGGTAGAGGATTGAGGTTTGAGGTTTGAGGATTGAGGATTGAGGACTGAGGATTGAGGATTGAGGATTAGGCATTGAGGATTGAAGATTGAAGACTGGGGATTGAGTATTGATGATTGAGAATTAAGGATTGAAGACTGTGGATTGAGGATCAAGGATTGGAGATTGATTATTGAGGATTGAAGATTGAGGATTGAGGATTGAGGATTGAGGATTGAGAATTGAGGATGAGGACTGAGGGTTGAGGATTGAGGATTGAGGATTGAGGATTGAAAATTGAGTATTGAGGATTGAAGATTGAGGATTGAGGATTGAGGATTGAGGATTGAGGATTGAAGATTGAGGATTGAAGATTGAGTATTGAGGATTGAAGATTGAGGATTGAGGATTGAGTATTGAGGATTGAGGATTGAAGATTGAGGATTGAGGATTGATGATTGAAGATTGAGGATTGAGGACTGAAAATTGCGGATTGAGGATTGAGGATTGAGGATTGAGGATTGAAGATTGGATATTGAGGATTGAAGATTGAGGATTGAGGATTGAGGATTGAGGATTGATGATTGAAGATTTTGTATTGAGTGTTGATATTGAGGATCGAGGATTGAGGATTGAGGATTGAGGATTGAGGATTGAAGATTGAGGATTGGGGATTGAGGATTGGCGATTGAGGATTGAGTATTGAGAATTGAGGATTGATGGTTGAGTATTGAGGATTCATGGCTGAGGGTTGTGTGTTGAATATTGAGGGTTGAGGATTGAGGATTGAGGATTGAGGATTGAGGATTGAAGATTGAGTATTGATGATTGAATATTGAGGATTGAGGATTGAGGTTTGAGGATTGAGGACGAGGACAGACGGTAGAGGATTGAGGTTTGAGGATTGAGGATTGAGGATTGAGGCCTGCGGATTGAGGATTGAGGATTGAGCATTGAGGATTGAAGATTGAAGACTGGGGATTGAGGATTGAAGATTGAGAACTAAGGATTGAAGATTGTGGATTGATGGATCTAGGATTGGAGATTGATTATTGAGGATTGAAGATTGAGGATTGAGGATTGAGGATTGAGAATTGAGAATTGAGAATTGAGGATGAGGACTGAGGAATGAGGTTTGAGGAATGAGGATTGAGGGTTGAGGATTGAGGGTTGAGGATTGAGGATTGAGGATTGAGTATTGAGGATTGCGGATGATGTCTGGGGGTTGAGGATTGAGGTTTGAGGACTGAGGACTGAGGATTGAGGACTGAGGATTGAGGATGGGTGCTGAGGGTCGGGGATTGAGGTTTGACGGCTGAGGACTGAGGATTGAAGATTGAGGATTGAGTATTGAGGATTGAGGATTGAGGATTGAAGATTGAGTATTGAGGATTGAAGATTGAGGATTGAGTATTGAGGATTGAGGATTGAGGATTGAAGATTGAGGATTGAGGGTTGAGGATGGAGGATGAGGGCTGAGGGTTGAGGATTGATGTTTGAGGACTGAGGACTGAGGATTGAGGATCGAGAGTTGAGGATTGAGGATTGAGGATTGAGGATTGAGGATTGAGAATTGAGGATTGATGATTGAGTGTTGAAGATTGAATATTGAGGATTGAAGATTGAGGATTGATGATTAAGTATTGAGGATGGAGGATGAGGGCTGAGGGTTGGGGATTGAGGTTTGAGGACTGAGGACTGAGGATTGAGGATTGGGAATTGAGGATTGAGGGTTGAGGATTGAAGATTGAGGATTGGGTATTGAGGATTGAGGAATGAGGATTGAGGATTGAGGATTGAGGATTGAGGACTGAACGTTGAATATTGACGAATGAAGATTAACGATTGAGGATTGAGGGTTGAGAATTGAGGACGAGGACTGAGGGTTGAGTATTGACTCTTGAAGTCTGAGGACTGAGGATTGAGGATTGCGAATTGAGGATTGAAGATTGAAGATTTAGGATTGGGTATTGAGGATTGTAGAATGAGGATTGAGGATTGAGGATTGAGGATTGAGGATTGAAAATTGAGTATTGAGGATTGAAGATTGAGGATTGAGGATTGAGGATTGAGGATTGAGGATTGAAGATTGAGTATTGAGGATTGAAGATTGAGTACTGAGGATTGAGGATTGAGGATTGAGGGTTGAAGATTGAGGATTGAGGATTGATGATTGAGGATTGAGCATTGAGGATTGAACATTGAATATTGATGATTGAAGATTGAGGATTGAGGATTGAGGGTTGTGGATTGTGGACGAGTACTGAGGGTTGAATATTGATGATTGAGGTCTGAGGATTGAGGATTGAGGATTGAAAATTGAGGATTGAGGATTGAGGAATGAGGATTGAGGATTGAAGATTGAGTATTGAGGATTGAATATTGAGGATTGAGATTTGATTATTGAATATTGTGGATTGAGTATTGAACCATGAGGATTCTGGATATTCTATTGTGAATTGAGAATTGAGGATTGATCGTTGAGTATTGAGGATTCATGGCTGAGGGTTGTGTGTTGAATATTGAGGGTTGAGGATTGAGGATTGAGAATTGAGGATTCAGGATTGAAGATTGAGTATTGATGATTGAATACTGAGGATTGAGGATTGAGGTTTGAGGATTGAGGATTGAGGATTGAGAATTGAGGATGAGGACTGAGGGTTGAGGATTGAGGTTTGAGGAATGAGGATTGAGGGTTGAGGATTGAGGGTTGAGGATTGAGGATTGAGGATTGAGGATTGAGGATTGAGGATTGAAGATTGGATATTGAGGATTGAAGATTGAGGATTGAGGATTGAGGATTGAGGATTGAGGATTGAGGATTGAGGATTGAGTATTGAAGATTGAGTATTGATCACTGAGGATTGAGGATTGAGGTTTGAGGACTGTGGATTGAGGATTGAAGATTGAGTATTGAGGATTGATGGTTGAGGATTGAGGATTGAAGATTGGGGATCGAGGATTGAGTACTGATGATTGAGGATTGATGATAGAGGATTGAGGATTGAGGATTGGGTATTGAGGATTAAGCGTTGATGTTTGAGGACTGAGGGCTGAGGATTGAGGATTGAGGATTGAGGGATGAGGATTGAGGATTGAAGATTGAGGATTGGGGACTGAGGATTGAAGATTCAGGATTGAGGATTGAGGATTGAGGATCTAGGATTGGAGATAGATTATTGAGGATTGAAGATTGAGGATTGATGATTGAGGATTTAGAATTGAGAATTGAGGATGAGGTCTGAGGGTTGAGGATTGAGGTTGAGAAATGAGGATTGAGGATTGAGGATTGAGGATTGAAGATTGAGTATTGAGAATTGAGGATTGAGGATTGAGGATTGAGGATTGAGGATTGAGGATTGAGGATTGAGGACTGAGGGTTGAAGATTGAGGATTGGGTATTGAGGACTGAGCATTGAGGATTGAGGATTGAGGATTGAAGGTTGAATATTGATGAATGAAGATTAACGATTGAGGATTGAGTGTTGTGGATTGAGGACGAGGACTGAGGGTTGAGTATTGTTACTTGAGGTCTGAGGATTGAGGATTGAGGATTGAAGATTGAGGATTGAGGGTTAATGATTGAGGATTGAGCATTGAGGATTGAAGGCTGAATATTGATGATTGAAAGTTGAGGATTGAGGATTGAGAGTTGTGGATTGAGGACGAGTACTGAGGGTTCTATATTGATGATTGAGGTCTGAGGATTGAGGACTGAGGACTGAAAATTGAGGATTGAGGATTGAGGATTGAGGATTGAGGATTGAAGATTGAGTATTGAGGATTTAAGATTGAGGATTGAGGATTGAGGATTGAGGATTGATGATTGAAGATTGTGTATTGATGATTGAAGATTGAGGATTGAGGATTGAGGATTGAGGGTGAGGATTGAGAATTGAGGATTGAGGATTGAAGTTGAGTATTGAGGATTGAAGATTGAGGATTGAGATTTGGTTATTGAATATTGTGGATTGAGTATTGAACCATGAGGATTCAGGATATTCTATTGTGTATTGATAATTGAGGATTGATCGTTGAGTATTGAGGATTCATGGCTGAGGGTTGTGATTTGAATATTGAGGGTTGAGTATTGGGGATTGAGGATTGAGGATTGAGGATTGAAGATTGAGTATTGATGATTGAATACTGAGGATTGAGGATTGAGGTTTGAGGATTGAGGACGAGGACTGACGGTAGAGGATTGAGGTTTGAGGTTTGAGGATTGAGGATTGAGGACTGAGGATTGAGGATTGAGGATTAGGCATTGAGGATTGAAGATTGAAGACTGGGGATTGAGTATTGATGATTGAGAATTAAGGATTGAAGACTGTGGATTGAGGATCAAGGATTGGAGATTGATTATTGAGGATTGAAGATTGAGGATTGAGGATTGAGGATTGAGGATTAAGAATTGAGGATGAGGACTGAGGGTTGAGGATTGAGGATTGAGGATTGAGGATTGAAAATTGAGTATTGAGGATTGAAGATTGAGGATTGAGGATTGAGGATTGAGGATTGAGGATTGAAGATTGAGGATTGAAGATTGAGTATTGAGGATTGAAGATTGAGGATTGAGGATTGAGTATTGAGGATTGAGGATTGAAGATTGAGGATTGAGGATTGATGATTGAAGATTGAGGATTGAGGACTGAAAATTGCGGATTGAGGATTGAGGATTGAGGATTGAGGATTGAAGATTGGATATTGAGGATTGAAGATTGAGGATTGAGGATTGAGGATTGAGGATTGATGATTGAAGATTTTGTATTGAGTGTTGAATATTGAGGATCGAGGATTGAGGATTCAGGATTGAGGATTGAGGATTGAAGATTGAGGATTGGGGATTGAGGATTGGCGATTGAGGATTGAGTATTGAGAATTGAGGATTGATGGTTGAGTATTGAGGATTCATGGCTGAGGGTTGTGTGTTGAATATTGAGGGTTGAGGATTGAGGATTGAGGATTGAGGATTGAGGATTGAAGATTGAGTATTGATGATTGAATATTGAGGATTGAGGATTGAGGTTTGAGGATTGAGGACGAGGACAGACGGTAGAGGATTGAGGTTTGAGGATTGAGGATTGAGGATTGAGGCCTGCGGATTGAGGATTGAGGATTGAGCATTGAGGATTGAAGATTGAAGACTGGGGATTGAGGATTGAAGATTGAGAACTAAGGATTGAAGATTGTGGATTGATGGATCTAGGATTGGAGATTGATTATTGAGGATTGAAGATTGAGGATTGAGGATTGAGGATTGAGAATTGAGAATTGAGAATTGAGGATGAGGACTGAGGAATGAGGTTTGAGGAATGAGGATTGAGGGTTGAGGATTGAGGGTTGAGGATTGAGGATTGAGGATTGAGTATTGAGGATTGCGGATGATGTCTGGGGGTTGAGGATTGAGGTTTGAGGACTGAGGACTGAGGATTGAGGACTGAGGATTGAGGATGGGTGCTGAGGGTCGGGGATTGAGGTTTGACGGCTGAGGACTGAGGATTGAAGATTGAGGATTGAGTATTGAGGATTGAGGATTGAGGATTGAAGATTGAGTATTGAGGATTGAAGATTGAGGATTGAGTATTGAGGATTGAGGATTGAGGATTGAAGATTGAGGATTGAGGGTTGAGGATGGAGGATGAGGGCTGAGGGTTGAGGATTGATGTTTGAGGACTGAGGACTGAGGATTGAGGATCGAGAGTTGAGGATTGAGGATTGAGGATTGAGGATTGAGGATTGAGAATTGAGGATTGATGATTGAGTGTTGAAGATTGAATATTGAGGATTGAAGATTGAGGATTGATGATTAAGTATTGAGGATGGAGGATGAGGGCTGAGGGTTGGGGATTGAGGTTTGAGGACTGAGGACTGAGGATTGAGGATTGGGAATTGAGGATTGAGGGTTGAGGATTGAAGATTGAGGATTGGGTATTGAGGATTGAGGAATGAGGATTGAGGATTGAGGATTGAGGATTGAGGACTGAACGTTGAATATTGACGAATGAAGATTAACGATTGAGGATTGAGGGTTGAGAATTGAGGACGAGGACTGAGGGTTGAGTATTGACTCTTGAAGTCTGAGGACTGAGGATTGAGGATTGCGAATTGAGGATTGAAGATTGAAGATTTAGGATTGGGTATTGAGGATTGTAGAATGAGGATTGAGGATTGAGGATTGAGGATTGAGGATTGAAAATTGAGTATTGAGGATTGAAGATTGAGGATTGAGGATTGAGGATTGAGGATTGAGGATTGAAGATTGAGTATTGAGGATTGAAGATTGAGTACTGAGGATTGAGGATTGAGGATTGAGGATTGAAGATTGAGGATTGAGGATTGATGATTGAGGATTGAGCATTGAGGATTGAACATTGAATATTGATGATTGAAGATTGAGGATTGAGGATTGAGGGTTGTGGATTGTGGACGAGTACTGAGGGTTGAATATTGATGATTGAGGTCTGAGGATTGAGGATTGAGGATTGAAAATTGAGGATTGAGGATTGAGGAATGAGGATTGAGGATTGAAGATTGAGTATTGAGGATTGAATATTGAGGATTGAGATTTGATTATTGAATATTGTGGATTGAGTATTGAACCATGAGGATTCTGGATATTCTATTGTGTATTGAGAATTGAGGATTGATCGTTGAGTATTGAGGATTCATGGCTGAGGGTTGTGTGTTGAATATTGAGGGTTGAGGATTGAGGATTGAGAATTGAGGATTCAGGATTGAAGATTGAGTATTGATGATTGAATACTGAGGATTGAGGATTGAGGTTTGAGGATTGAGGATTGAGGATTGAGAATTGAGGATGAGGACTGAGGGTTGAGGATTGAGGTTTGAGGAATGAGGATTGAGGGTTGAGGATTGAGGGTTGAGGATTGAGGATTGAGGATTGAGGATTGAGGATTGAGGATTGAAGATTGGATATTGAGGATTGAAGATTGAGGATTGAGGATTGAGGATTGAGGATTGAGGATTGAGGATTGAGGATTGAGTATTGAAGATTGAGTATTGATCACTGAGGATTGAGGATTGAGGTTTGAGGACTGTGGATTGAGGATTGAAGATTGAGTATTGAGGATTGATGGTTGAGGATTGAGGATTGAAGATTGGGGATCGAGGATTGAGTACTGATGATTGAGGATTGATGATAGAGGATTGAGGATTGAGGATTGGGTATTGAGGATTAAGCGTTGATGTTTGAGGACTGAGGGCTGAGGATTGAGGATTGAGGATTGAGGGATGAGGATTGAGGATTGAAGATTGAGGATTGGGGACTGAGGATTGAAGATTCAGGATTGAGGATTGAGGATTGAGGATCTAGGATTGGAGATAGATTATTGAGGATTGAAGATTGAGGATTGATGATTGAGGATTTAGAATTGAGAATTGAGGATGAGGTCTGAGGGTTGAGGATTGAGGTTGAGAAATGAGGATTGAGGATTGAGGATTGAGGATTGAAGATTGAGTATTGAGAATTGAGGATTGAGGATTGAGGATTGAGGATTGAGGATTGAGGATTGAGGATTGAGGACTGAGGGTTGAAGATTGAGGATTGGGTATTGAGGACTGAGCATTGAGGATTGAGGATTGAGGATTGAAGGTTGAATATTGATGAATGAAGATTAACGATTGAGGATTGAGTGTTGTGGATTGAGGACGAGGACTGAGGGTTGAGTATTGTTACTTGAGGTCTGAGGATTGAGGATTGAGGATTGAAGATTGAGGATTGAGGGTTAATGATTGAGGATTGAGCATTGAGGATTGAAGGCTGAATATTGATGATTGAAAGTTGAGGATTGAGGATTGAGAGTTGTGGATTGAGGACGAGTACTGAGGGTTCTATATTGATGATTGAGGTCTGAGGATTGAGGACTGAGGACTGAAAATTGAGGATTGAGGATTGAGGATTGAGGATTGAGGATTGAAGATTGAGTATTGAGGATTTAAGATTGAGGATTGAGGATTGAGGATTGAGGATTGATGATTGAAGATTGTGTATTGATGATTGAAGATTGAGGATTGAGGATTGAGGATTGAGGGTGAGGATTGAGAATTGAGGATTGAGGATTGAAGTTGAGTATTGAGGATTGAAGATTGAGGATTGAGATTTGATTATTGAATATTGTGGATTGAGTATTGAACCATGAGGATTCAGGATATTCTATTGTGTATTGATAATTGAGGATTGATCGTTGAGTATTGAGGATTCATGGCTGAGGGTTGTGATTTGAATATTGAGGGTTGAGTATTGGGGATTGAGGATTGAGGATTGAGGATTGAAGATTGAGTATTGATGATTGAATACTGAGGATTGAGGATTGAGGTTTGAGGATTGAGGACGAGGACTGACGGTAGAGGATTGAGGTTTGAGGTTTGAGGATTGAGGATTGAGGACTGAGGATTGAGGATTGAGGATTAGGCATTGAGGATTGAAGATTGAAGACTGGGGATTGAGTATTGATGATTGAGAATTAAGGATTGAAGACTGTGGATTGAGGATCAAGGATTGGAGATTGATTATTGAGGATTGAAGATTGAGGATTGAGGATTGAGGATTGAGGATTGAGAATTGAGGATGAGGACTGAGGGTTGAGGATTGAGGATTGAGGATTGAGGATTGAAAATTGAGTATTGAGGATTGAAGATTGAGGATTGAGGATTGAGGATTGAGGATTGAGGATTGAAGATTGAGGATTGAAGATTGAGTATTGAGGATTGAAGATTGAGGATTGAGGATTGAGTATTGAGGATTGAGGATTGAAGATTGAGGATTGAGGATTGATGATTGAGGATTGAGCATTGAGGATTGATGATTGAATATTGATGATTGAAGATTGAAGATTGAGGATTGAGGAGTGAGGATTGAAGGTTGTGGATTGAGGACGAGTACTGGGGGTTGAATATTGATGATTGAGGACTGTGGATTGAGGATTGAAGATTGAGTATTGAGGATTGATGGTTGAGGATTGAGGATTGAGGATTGAGGATCGAGGATTGAGTACTGATGATTGAGGGTTGATGATAGAGGATTGAGGATTGAGGATTGGGTATTGAGGATTAAGCGTTGAGGTTTGAGGACTGAGGGCTGAGGATTGAGGATTGGGGATTGAGGGTTGAGGATTGAGGATTGAAGATTGAGGATTGGGGACTGAGGATTGAAGATTCAGGATTGAGGATTGAGGATTGAGGATCTAGGATTGGAGATAGATTATTGAGGATTGAAGATTGAGGATTGATGATTGAGGATTTAGAATTGAGAATTGAGGATGAGGTCTGAGGGTTGAGGATTGAGGCTTGAGAACTGAGGATTGAGGATTGAGGATTGAGGATTGAAGATTGAGTATTGAGAATTGAGGATTGAGGATTGAGGATTGACGATTGATGATTGAAGATTGTGTATTGAGGATTGAAGATTGAGGATTGAGGATTGAGGATTGAGGATTGAGGATTGAAGATTGAGTATTGATGCCTGAGGATTGAGGATTGAGGATTGAGGATTGAGGATTGGGGATTGAATATTGAGTACTGAGGATTGAAGATTGAGGATTGAGTATTGAGGGTTGAGGATGGAGGATGAGGGCTGAGGGCTGAGGATTGAGGTTTGAGTATTGAATCCTGGGAATTCAGGATATTCTATTGAGTATTGAGAATTGAGGATTCATGGTTGAGTACTGAGGACTGACGATTGAGGATTGAAGGTTGAGTATTGAGGATTCATAATTGAGGTTTGAGGACTGAGGATTGAGGATTGAAGATTGAGTATTGAGGATTGAATATTGAGGATTGAGGATTGAGGATTGAGGATTGAGGATGATGTCTGAGGGTTGAGAATTGAGGTTTGAGGACTGAGGACTGAGGATTGAGGACTGAGGATTGAGGATGACGGCTGAGGGTCGGGGATTGAGGTTTGGCGACTGAGGACTGAGGATTGAGGATTGAGAATTAAGGATTGTTGATAGAGGACTGAAGATTGAGGACTGGGTATTGGGGATTGAAGAATGAGGATTGAGGATTGAGGATTGAGGATTGAGGGTTGAGGGTCTAGGAATGGAGATTGATTATTGAGGATTGAAGATTGGGGATTGAGGATTGATGATTGAAAATTGAGAGTTGAGGATGAGGTCTGAGGGTTGAGGATTGAGGTTTGAGAAATGAGGATTGAAGATTGAGGATTGAGGATTGAGGATTGAGGATTGAGGATTGAGGATTGAGGATTGAGTATTGAAGATTGAGTATTGATCACTGAGGATTGAGGATTGAGGTTTGAGGACTGTGGATTGAGGATTGAAGATTGAGTATTGAGGATTGATGGTTGAGGATTGAGGATTGAAGATTGGGGATCGAGGATTGAGTACTGATGATTGAGGATTGATGATAGAGGATTGAGGATTGAGGATTGGGTATTGAGGATTAAGCGTTGAGGTTTGAGGACTGAGGGCTGAGGATTGAGGATTGAGGATTGAGGGTTGAGGATTGAGGATTGAAGATTGAGGATTGGGGACTGAGGATTGAAGATTCAGGATTGAGGATTGAGGATTGAGGATCTAGGATTGGAGATAGATTATTGAGGATTGAAGATTGAGGATTGATGATTGAGGATTTAGAATTGAGAATTGAGGATGAGGTCTGAGGGTTGAGGATTGAGGTTGAGAAATGGGGATTGAGGATTGAGGATTGAGGATTGAGGATTGAAGATTGAGTATTGAGGATTGAGGATTGAGGATTGAGGATTGAGGATTGAGGATTGAGGATTGAGGATTGAGGATTGAGGATTGATGATTGAGGATTGAGCATTGAGGATTGAACATTGAATATTGATGATTGAAGATTGAGGATTGAGGATTGAGGGTTGTGGATTGTGGACGAGTACTGAGGGTTGAATATTGATGATTGAGGTCTGAGGATTGAGGATTGAGGATTGAAAATTGAGGATTGAGGATTGAGGAATGAGGATTGAGGATTGAAGATTGAGTATTGAGGATTGAATATTGAGGATTGAGATTTGATTATTGAATATTGTGGATTGAGTATTGAACCATGAGGATTCAGGATATTCTATTGTGTATTGAGAATTGAGGATTGATCGTTGAGTATTGAGGATTCATGGCTGAGGGTTGTGTGTTGAATATTGAGGGTTGAGGATTGAGGATTGAGGATTGAGGATTGAGGATTGAAGATTGAGTATTGATGATTGAATACTGAGGATTGAGGATTGAGGTTTGAGGATTGAGGATTGAGGATTGAGAATTGAGGATGAGGACTGAGGGTTGAGGATTGAGGTTTGAGGAATGAGGATTGAGGGTTGAAGATTGAGGATTGAGGATTGAGGACTGAGGACCTTGAATTGGAGATTGATTATTGAGGATTGAAGATTGAGGATTGATGATTGAGGATTGAGAATTGAGAATTGAGGATGAGGACTGAGGGTTGAGGATTGAGGTTTGAGAAATGAGGATTGAGGATTGAGGATTGAGGATTAAGGATTGAGGATTGAGGATTGTGTATTAAAGATTGAGTATTGATCACTGAGTATTGAGGATTGAGGATTGAGGATTGAGGATTGAGGATTGAAGATTCAGTATTGACGATTGAAGATTGAGGATTGAGGATTGAGGATTGAAGATTGAGTATTGAGGATAGAAGATTGAGGATTGAGGTTTGAGGATTGAGGATTGAGGATTGAGGATTGAAGGTTGAGGATTGGGTATTGAGGACTGAACATTGAGGATTGAGGATTGAGTATTGAAGGTTGAATATTGATGAATGAAGATTAACGATTGAGGATTGAGGGTTGTGGATTGAGGACAAGGACTGAGGGTTGAGTATTGTTACTTGAGGTCTGAGCATTGAGGATTGAGGATTGCGAATTGAGGATTTAAGGTTGAAGATTGAGGATTGGGTATTGAGGATTGTAGAATGAGGATTGAGGATTGAGGATTGAGGATTGAGGATTGAGTATTGAGGATTGAAGATTGAGGATTGAGGATTGAGGATTGAGGATGGAGGATTGAAGATTGAGGATTGGGGATTGATGATTGAGTATTGAGCATTGAGGATTGAAGATTGAATATTGATGATTAAAGATTGAGGATTGAGGATTGAGTGTTGTGGATTGAGGACGAGTACTGAGGGTTGAATATTGATGACTGAGGTCTGAGTATTGAGGATTGAGGATTGAAAATTGAGGATTGAGGATTGAGGATTGAGGATTGAAGATTGAGTATTGAGGATTGAAGATTGAGGATTGAGGATTGAGGATTGAGGATTGAGGATTGAGGATTGAAGATTGAGGATTGGGGACTGAGGATTGAAGATTCAGGATTGAGGATTGAGGATTGAGGATCTAGGATTGGAGATAGATTATTGAGGATTGAAGATTGAGGATTGATGATTGAGGATTTAGAATTGAGAATTGAGGATGAGGTCTGAGGGTTGAGGATTGAGGCTTGAGAACTGAGGATTGAGGATTGAGGATTGAGGATTGAAGATTGAGTATTGAGAATTGAGGATTGAGGATTGAGGATTGACGACTGATGATTGAAGATTGTGTATTGAGGATTGAAGATTGAGGATTGAGGATTGAGGATTGAGGATTGAGGATTGAGAATTGAGGATTGAAGATTGAGGATTGAGTATTGAGGGTTGAGGATGGAGGATGAGGGCTGAGGGCTGAGGATTGAGGTTTGAGTATTGAATCCTGGGAATTCAGGATATTCTATTGAGTATTGAGAATTGAGGATTCATGGTTGAGTACTGAGGACTGACGATTGAGGATTGAAGGTTGAGTATTGAGGATTCATAATTGAGGTTTGAGGACTGAGGATTGAGGATTGAAGATTGAGTATTGAGGATTGAATATTGAGGATTGAGGATTGAGGATTGAGGATTGAGGATGATGTCTGAGGGTTGAGAATTGAGGTTTGAGGACTGAGGACTGAGGATTGAGGACTGAGGATTGAGGATGACGGCTGAGGGTCGGGGATTGAGGTTTGGCGGCTGAGGACTGAGGATTGAGGATTGAGAATTAAGGATTGTTGATAGAGGACTGAAGATTGAGGACTGGGTATTGGGGATTGAAGAATGAGGATTGAGGATTGAGGATTGAGGATTGAGGGTTGAGGGTCTAGGAATGGAGATTGATTATTGAGGATTGAAGATTGGGGATTGAGGATTGATGATTGAAAATTGAGAGTTGAGGATGAGGTCTGAGGGTTGAGGATTGAGGTTTGAGAAATGAGGATTGAAGATTGAGGATTGAGGATTGAGGATTGAGGATTGAGGATTGAGGATTGAGGATTGAGTATTGAAGATTGAGTATTGATCACTGAGGATTGAGGATTGAGGTTTGAGGACTGTGGATTGAGGATTGAAGATTGAGTATTGAGGATTGATGGTTGAGGATTGAGGATTGAAGATTGGGGATCGAGGATTGAGTACTGATGATTGAGGATTGATGATAGAGGATTGAGGATTGAGGATTGGGTATTGAGGATTAAGCGTTGAGGTTTGAGGACTGAGGGCTGAGGATTGAGGATTGAGGATTGAGGGTTGAGGATTGAGGATTGAAGATTGAGGATTGGGGACTGAGGATTGAAGATTCAGGATTGAGGATTGAGGATTGAGGATCTAGGATTGGAGATAGATTATTGAGGATTGAAGATTGAGGATTGATGATTGAGGATTTAGAATTGAGAATTGAGGATGAGGTCTGAGGGTTGAGGATTGAGGTTGAGAAATGGGGATTGAGGATTGAGGATTGAGGATTGAGGATTGAAGATTGAGTATTGAGGATTGAGGATTGAGGATTGAGGATTGAGGATTGAGGATTGAGGATTGAGGATTGAGGATTGATGATTGAGGATTGAGCATTGAGGATTGAACATTGAATATTGATGATTGAAGATTGAGGATTGAGGATTGAGGGTTGTGGATTGTGGACGAGTACTGAGGGTTGAATATTGATGATTGAGGTCTGAGGATTGAGGATTGAGGATTGAAAATTGAGGATTGGGGATTGAGGAATGAGGATTGAGGATTGAAGATTGAGTATTGAGGATTGAATATTGAGGATTGAGATTTGATTATTGAATATTGTGGATTGAGTATTGAACCATGAGGATTCAGGATATTCTATTGTGTATTGAGAATTGAGGATTGATCGTTGAGTATTGAGGATTCATGGCTGAGGGTTGTGTGTTGAATATTGAGGGTTGAGGATTGAGGATTGAGGATTGAGGATTGAGGATTGAAGATTGAGTATTGATGATTGAATACTGAGGATTGAGGATTGAGGTTTGAGGATTGAGGATTGAGGATTGAGAATTGAGGATGAGGACTGAGGGTTGAGGATTGAGGTTTGAGGAATGAGGATTGAGGGTTGAAGATTGAGGATTGAGGATTGAGGACTGAGGACCTTGAATTGGAGATTGATTATTGAGGATTGAAGATTGAGGATTGATGATTGAGGATTGAGAATTGAGAATTGAGGATGAGGACTGAGGGTTGAGGATTGAGGTTTGAGAAATGAGGATTGAGGATTGAGGATTGAGGATTAAGGATTGAGGATTGAGGATTGTGTATTAAAGATTGAGTATTGATCACTGAGTATTGAGGATTGAGGATTGAGGATTGAGGATTGAGGATTGAAGATTCAGTATTGACGATTGAAGATTGAGGATTGAGGATTGAGGATTGAAGATTGAGTATTGAGGATAGAAGATTGAGGATTGAGGTTTGAGGATTGAGGATTGAGGATTGAGGATTGAAGGTTGAGGATTGGGTATTGAGGACTGAACATTGAGGATTGAGGATTGAGTATTGAAGGTTGAATATTGATGAATGAAGATTAACGATTGAGGATTGAGGGTTGTGGATTGAGGACAAGGACTGAGGGTTGAGTATTGTTACTTGAGGTCTGAGGATTGAGGATTGAGGATTGCGAATTGAGGATTTAAGGTTGAAGATTGAGGATTGGGTATTGAGGATTGTAGAATGAGGATTGAGGATTGAAGATTGAGGATTGAGGATTGAGTATTGAGGATTGAAGATTGAGGATTGAGGATTGAGGATTGAGGATTGAGGATTGAAGATTGAGGATTGGGGATTGATGATTGAGTATTGAGCATTGAGGATTGAAGATTGAATATTGATGATTAAAGATTGAGGATTGAGGATTGAGTGTTGTGGATTGAGGACGAGTACTGAGGGTTGAATATTGATGACTGAGGTCTGAGTATTGAGGATTGAGGATTGAAAATTGAGGATTGAGGATTGAGGATTGAGGATTGAAGATTGAGTATTGAGGATTGAAGATTGAGGATTGAGGATTGAGGATTGAGGATTGTGTATTGAAGATTGAAGATTGAGGATTGAGGATTGAGGATTGAGGATTGAGGATTGAGGACTGAAGATTGAGGATTGGGGATTGAGGATTGACGATTGAGCATTGAGTATTGAGGATTGAGAATTGAGGATTGAGGTTTGAAATTGAGTATTCACGATTGAAGATTGATGATTGAGATTTGATTATTGAATATTGTGGATTGAGTATTGAACCATGAGAATTCAGAATATTCTATTGAGTATTGAGAATTGAGTATTGTTCGTTGAGTATTGAGGATACATGGCTGAGGGTTGTGTGTTGAATATTGAGGGTTGAGGATTGAGGATTGAGGACTGAGGATTGAGGATTGAGAATTAAGGATTGTTGATAGAGGATTGAAGATTGAGGATTGGGTATTGAGGATTGAAGAATGAGGATTGAGGATTGAGGATTGAGGATTGAGGGTTGAGGATCTAGGATTGGAGATTGATTATTGAGGATTGGAGGTTGAGGATTGATTATTGAGGATTGGAGGTTGAGGATTGATGATTGAGGATTGAGAATCTAGGATTGGAGATTGATTATTGAGGATTGAAGATTGAGGATTGATGATTGAGGATTGAGAATTGAGAATTGAGGATGAGGACTGAGGGTTGAGGGTTGAGGTTTGAGAAATGAGGATTGAGGATTGAGGATTGAGGATTGAGGATTGAGGATTGAGGATTGTGTATTAAAGATTGAGTATTGATCACTGAGGATTGAGGATTGAGTATTGAGGATTGAGGATTGAGGGTTGAAGATTGAATATTGAGGATTGAAGATTGAGGATTGATGATTAAGAATTGAGGATGGAGGATGAGGGCTGAGGGTTGAGGATTGAGGTTTGAGGAGTGAGGACAGAGGATTGAGGATTGAGAATTGAGGATTGAAGATTGAGGATTGAGGATTGAAAATTGAGTATTGAGGATTGAAGATTGAGGATTGAGGATTGACGATTGAGGATTGAGGATTGAAGATTGAGTATTGAGGATTGAAGATTGAGGATTGAGGATTGAGGATTGAGGATTGAGGATTGAAGATTGAGGATTGAGGATTGAGGATTGAGGATTGAGCATTGAGGATTGAAGATTGAATATTGATGATTGAAGATTGAGGATTGAGGATTGAGGGTTGTGTATTGAGGACGAGGACTGAGTGTTGAATATTGATGATTGAGGTCTGAGGATTGAGGATTGAGGATTGAAAATTGAGGATTGAGGATTGAGGATTGAGGATTGAGGATTGAAGATAGGATATTGAGGATTGAAGATTGAGGATTGAGGATTGAGGATTGAGGATTGGTGATTGAAGATTGTGTATTGAGTGTTGATTATTGAGTATTGATGATTGAATATTGAGGATTGAGGATTGAGGTTTGAGGATTGAGGACGAGGACTGACGGTAGAGGATTGAGGTTTGGCGGCTGAGGACTGAGGATTGAGGATTGAGAATTAAGGATTGTTGATAGAGGACTGAAGATTGAGGACTGGGTATTGGGGATTGAAGAATGAGGATTGAGGATTGAGGATTGAGGATTGAGGGTTGAGGGCCTAGGATTGGAGATTGATTATTGAGGATTGAAGATTGGGGATTGAGGATTGAGGATTGAAAATTGAGAGTTGAGGATGAGGTCTGAGGGTTGAGGATTGAGGTTTGAGAAATGAGGATTGATGACTGAGGATTGAGGATTGAGGATTCAGGATTGAGGATTGAGGACTGAGTATTGAAGATTGAGTATTGATCACTGAGGATTGAGGATTGAGGTTTGAGGACTGTGGATTGAGGATTGAAGATTGAGTATTGAGGATTGATGGTTGAGGATTGAGGATTGAGGATTGAGGATCGAGGATTGAGTACTGATGATTGAGGATTGATGATAGAGGATTGAGGATTGAGGATTGGGTATTGAGGATTAAGCGTTGAGGTTTGAGGACTGAGGGCTGAGGATTGAGGATTGAATATTGAGGATTGAAGATTGAGGATTGATGATTAAGGATTGAGGATGGAGGATGAGGGCTGAGTGTTGAGGATTGAGGTTTGAGGGCTGAGGACAGAGGATTGAGGATTGAGAATTGAGGATTGAGGATTGAGGATTGAGGATTGAAAATTGAGTATTGAGGACTGAATATTGAGGATTGAGGATTGACGATTGAGGATTGAGGATTGAAGATTGAGTGTTGAGGATTGAAGGTTGAGGATTGAGGATTGAGGATTGAGGATTGAGGATTGAAGATTGAGGATTGAGGATTGAGGATTGAGGATTGAGCATTGAGGATTGAAGATTGAATATTGATGATTGAAGATTGAGGATTGAGGATTGAGTGTTGTGGATTGAGGACGAGGACTGAGGGTTGAATATTGATGATTGAGGTCTGAGGATTGAGGATTGAGGATTGAAAATTGAGGATTGAGGATTGAGGATTGAGGATTGAGGATTGAAGCTTGGATATTGAGGATTGAAGATTGAGGATTGAAGATTGAGTACTGAGGATTGAGGCTTGAAGGTTGAGTATTGAAGATTCAGGATTGAGGTTTGAGGACTGAGGATTGGGGATTGAAGATTGAAGGTTGAGGATTGAAGATTGAGTATTGATGATTGAATACTGAGGATTGAGGATTGAGGTTTGAGGATTGAGGACGAGGACTGACGGTAGAGGATTGAGGTTTGTGGTTTGAGGATTGAGGATTGAGGACTGAGGATTGAGGATTGAGGATTGAGGATTAAGCATTGAGCATTGAAGATTGAAGACTGGGGATTGAGGATTGATGATTGAGAATTAAGGATTGAAGATTGTGGATTGAGGATCTAGGGTTGGAGATTGATTATTGAGGATTGAAGATTGAGGATTGAGGATTGAGGATTGAGGATTGAGAATTGAGGATGAGGACTGAGGCTTGAGGATTGAGGTTTGAGGAATGGGGATTGAGGGTTGAGGGTTGAGGATTGAGGATTGAGGATTGAGGATTGAGTATTGAAGATTGAGTATTGATGCCTGAGGATTGAGGATTGAGGATTGAGGATTGAGGATTGGGGATTGAATATTGAGTACTGAGGATTGAAGATTGAGGATTGAGGATTGAGGATTGAGGATGGAGGATGAGGGCTGAGGGTTGAGGATTGAGGTTTGAGTATTGAATCCTGAGAATTCAGGATATTCTATTGAGTATTGAGAATTGAGTATTGATGGTTGAGTACTAAGGACTGAGGATTGAGGATTGAAGGTTGAGTATTGAGGATTTAGAATTGAGGTTTGAGGACTGAGGACAGAGGATTGAGGACTGAGGATTGAGGATGAGGGCTGAGGGTCGGGGATTGAGGTTTGGCGGCTGAGGACTGAGGATTGAGGATTGAGAATTAAGGATTGTTGATAGAGGACTGAAGATTGAGGACTGGGTATTGAGGATTGAAGGATGAGGATTGAGGATTGAGGATTGAGGATTGAGGGTTGAGGATCTAGGATTGGAGATTGATTATTGAGGATTGAAGATTGGGTATTGAGGATTGAGGATTGAGTATCTAGGATTGGAGGTTGATTATTGAGGATTGAAGATTGGGGATTGGGGATTGAGAATTGAGTATGTAGGATTGGAGATTGATTATTGAGGATTGAAGATTGATGATTGAGGATTGAGGATTGAAAATTGAGGATTGAGGATTGAGGATTGAGGATTGAGGATTGAGGATTGAGTATTGAAGATTGAGTATTGATCACTGAGGATTGAGGATTGAGGTTTGAGGACTGAGGATTGAGGATTGAAGATTGAGTATTGAGGATTGATGGCTGAGGATTGAGGATTGAGGATTGAGGATCGAGGATTGAGTAATGATGATTGAGGATTGATGATTGAGGATTGAAGATTGAGGATTGGGTATTGAGGATTGAGCGTTGAGGTTTGAGGACTGAGAGCTGAGGATTGAGGATTGAGGATTGAGGGTTGAGGATTGAGGATTGAAGATTCAGGATTGGGGACTGAGGATTGAAGATTCAGTATTGAGGATTGAGGATTGAGGATTGAGGATTGAGGATTGAAGATTCAGTATTGACGATTGAAGATTGAGGATTGAGGATTGAGGATTGAAGATTGAGTATTGAGGATAGAAGATTGAGGATTGAGGTTTGAGGATTGAGGATTGAGGATTGAGGATTGAAGGTTGAGGATTGGGTATTGAGGACTGAACATTGAGGATTGAGGATTGAGTATTGAAGGTTGAATATTGATGAATGAAGATTAACGATTGAGGATTGAGGGTTGTGGATTGAGGACAAGGACTGAGGGTTGAGTATTGTTACTTGAGGTCTGAGGATTGAGGATTGAGGATTGCGAATTGAGGATTTAAGGCTGAAGATTGAGGATTGGGTATTGAGGATTGTAGAATGAGGATTGAGGATTGAGGATTGAGGATTGAGGATTGAGTATTGAGGATTGAAGATTGAGGATTGAGGATTGAGGATTGAGGATTGAGGATTGAAGATTGAGGATTGGGGATTGATGATTGAGGATTGAGCATTGAGGATTGAAGATTGAATATTGATGATTAAAGATTGAGGATTGAGGATTGAGTGTTGTGGATTGAGGACGAGTACTGAGGGTTGAATATTGATGACTGAGGTCTGAGTATTGAGGATTGAGGATTGAAAATTGAGGATTGAGGATTGAGGATTGAGGATTGAAGATTGAGTATTGAGGATTGAAGATTGAGGATTGAGGATTGAGGATTGAGGATTGTGTATTGAAGATTGAAGATTGAGGATTGAGGATTGAGGATTGAGGACTGAAGATTGAGGATTGGGGATTGAGGATTGACGATTGAGCATTGAGTATTGAGGATTGAGAATTGAGGATTGAGGTTTGAAATTGAGTATTCAGGATTGAAGATTGATGATTGAGATTTGATTATTGAATATTGTGGATTGAGTATTGAACCATGAGAATTCAGAATATTCTATTGAGTATTGAGAATTGAGTATTGTTCGTTGAGTATTGAGGATACATGGCTGAGGGTTGTGTGTTGAATATTGAGGGTTGAGGATTGAGGATTGAGGACTGAGGATTGAGGATTGAGAATTAAGGATTGTTGATAGAGGATTGAAGATTGAGGATTGGGTATTGAGGATTGAAGAATGAGGATTGAGGATTGAGGATTGAGGATTGAGGGTTGAGGATCTAGGATTGGAGATTGATTATTGAGGATTGGAGGTTGAGGATTGATTATTGAGGATTGGAGGTTGAGGATTGATGATTGAGGATTGAGGATCTAGGATTGGAGATTGATTATTGAGGATTGAAGATTGAGGATTGATGATTGAGGATTGAGAATTGAGAATTGAGGATGAGGACTGAGGGTTGAGGATTGAGGTTTGAGAAATGAGGATTGAGGATTGAGGATTGAAGATTGAGGATTGAGGATTGAGGATTGAAGATTGAGTATTGAGGATAGAAGATTGAGGATTGAGGTTTGAGGATTGAGGATTGAGGATTGAGGATTGAAGGTTGAGGATTGGGTATTGAGGACTGAACATTGAGGATTGAGGATTGAGTATTGAAGGTTGAATATTGATGAATGAAGATTAACGATTGAGGATTGAGGGTTGTGGATTGAGGACAAGGACTGAGGGTTGAGTATTGTTACTTGAGGTCTGAGGATTGAGGATTGAGGATTGCGAATTGAGGATTTAAGGTTGAAGATTGAGAATTGGGTATTGAGGATTGTAGAATGAGGATTGAGGATTGAGGATTGAGGATTGAGGATTGAGTATTGAGGATTGAAGATTGAGGATTGAGGATTGAGGATTGAGGATTGAGGATTGAAGATTGAGGATTGGGGATTGATGATTGAGGATTGAGCATTGAGGATTGAAGATTGAATATTGATGATTAAAGATTGAGGATTGAGGATTGAGTGTTGTGGATTGAGGACGAGTACTGAGGGTTGAATATTGATGACTGAGGTCTGAGTATTGAGGATTGAGGATTGAAAATTGAGGATTGAGGATTGAGGATTGAGGATTGAAGATTGAGTATTGAGGATTGAAGATTGAGGATTGAGGATTGAGGATTGAGGATTGTGTATTGAAGATTGAAGATTGAGGATTGAGGATTGAGGATTGACGATTGAGGATTGAGGACTGAAGATTGAGGATTGGGGATTGAGGATTGACGATTGAGCATTGAGTATTGAGGATTGAGAATTGAGGATTGAGGTTTGAAATTGAGTATTCAGGATTGAAGATTGATGATTGAGATTTGATTATTGAATATTGTGGATTGAGTATTGAACCATGAGAATTCAGAATATTCTATTGAGTATTGAGAATTGAGTATTGTTCGTTGAGTATTGAGGATACTTGGCTGAGGGTTGTGTGTTGAATATTGAGGCTTGAGGATTGAGGATTGAGGACTGAGGATTGAGGATTGAGAATTAAGGATTGTTGATAGAGGATTGAAGATTGAGGATTGGGTATTGAGGATTGAAGAATGAGGATTGAGGATTGAGGATTGAGGATTGAGGGTTGAGGATCTAGGATTGGAGATTGATTATTGAGGATTGGAGGTTGAGGATTGATTATTGAGGATTGGAGGTTGAGGATTGATGATTGAGGATTGAGGATCTAGGATTGGAGATTGATTATTGAGGATTGAAGATTGAGGATTGATGATTGAGGATTGAGAATTGAGAATTGAGGATGAGGACTGAGGGTTGAGGATTGAGGTTTGAGAAATGAGGATTGAGGATTGAGGATTGAGGATTGAGGATTGAGGATTGAGGATTGTGTATTAAAGATTGAGTATTGATCACTGAGGATTGAGGATTGAGTATTGAGGATTGAGGATTGAGGGTTGAAGATTGAATATTGAGGATTGAAGATTGAGGATTGATGATTAAGAATTGAGGATGGAGGATGAGGGCTGAGTGTTGAGGATTGAGGTTTGAGGAGTGAGGACAGAGGATTGAGGATTGAGAATTGAGGATTGAAGATTGAGGATTGAGGATTGAAAATTGAGTATTGAGGTTTGAAGATTGAGGATTGAGGATTGACGATTGAGGATTGAGGATTGAAGATTGAGTATTGAGGATTGAAGATTGAGGATTGAGGATTGAGGATTGAGGATTGAGGATTGAAGATTGAGGATTGAGGATTGAGGATTGAGGATTGAGCATTGAGGATTGAAGATTGAATATTGATGATTGAAGATTGAGGATTGAGGATTGAGGGTTGTGTATTGAGGACGAGGACTGAGTGTTGAATATTGATGATTGAGGTCTGAGGATTGAGGATTGAGGATTGAAAATTGAGGATTGAGGATTGAGGATTGAGGATTGAGGATTGAAGATTGGATATTGAGGATTGAAGATTGAGGATTGAGGATTGAGGATTGAGGATTGATGATTGAAGATTGTTTATTGAGTGTTGATTATTGAGTATTGATGATTGAATATTGAGGATTGAGGATTGAGGTTTGAGGATTGAGGACGAGGACTGACGGTAGAGGATTGAGGTTTGGCGGCTGAGGACTGAGGATTGAGGATTGAGAATTAAGGATTGTTGATAGAGGACTGAAGATTGAGGACTGGGTATTGGGGATTGAAGAATGAGGATTGAGGATTGAGGATTGAGGATTGAGGGTTGAGGGTCTAGGATTGGAGATTGATTATTGAGGATTGAAGACTGGGGATTGAGGATTGAGGATTGAAAATTGAGAGTTGAGGATGAGGTCTGAGGGTTGAGG
Source organism: Calliopsis andreniformis (assembly GCF_051401765.1). Lineage (NCBI taxonomy): Eukaryota > Metazoa > Arthropoda > Insecta > Hymenoptera > Andrenidae > Calliopsis > Calliopsis andreniformis. The sequence continues at coordinate 1,643,024 of NW_027480449.1, forward strand.
ATTGAGGTTTGAGAAATGAGGATTGATGACTGAGGATTGAGGATTGAGGATTCAGGATTGAGGATTGAGGACTGAGTATTGAAGATTGAGTATTGATCACTGAGGATTGAGGATTGAGGTTTGAGGACTGTGGATTGAGGATTGAAGATTGAGTATTGAGGATTGATGGTTGAGGATTGAGGATTGAGGATTGAGGATCGAGGATTGAGTACTGATGATTGAGGATTGATGATAGAGGATTGAGGATTGAGGATTGGGTATTGAGGATTAAGCGTTGAGGTTTGAGGACTGAGGGCTGAGGATTGAGGATTGGGGATTGAGGGTTGAGGATTGAGGATTGATGATTGAGGATTGGGGACTGAGGATTGAAAATTCAGGATTGAGGATTGAGGATTGAGGATCTAGGATTGGAGATAGATTATTGAGGATTGAAGATTGAGGATTGATGATTGAGGATTTAGAATTGAGAATTGAGGATGAGGTCTGAGGGTTGGGGATTGAGGTTTGAGAACTGAGGATTGAGGATTGAGGATTGAGGATTGAAGATTGAGTATTGAGAATTGAGGATTGAGGATTGAGGATTGATGATTGATGATTGAAGATTGTGTATTGAGGATTGAAGATTGAGGATTGAGGATTGAGGATTGAGGATTGAGGATTGAGAATTGAGGATTGAGTATTCAAATTGAGTATTGGGGATTGAAGATTGAGGATTGAGATTTGATTATTGAATATTGTGGATTGAGTATTGAACCATGGGGATTCAGGATATTCTATTGTGTATTGAGAATTGAGGATTGGTAGTTGAGTATTGAGGATTCATGGCTGAGGGTTGTGTGTTGAATATTGAGGGTTGAGAATTTAGGATTGAGGATTGAGGATTGAGGATTGAAGATTCAGTATTGATGATTGAATACTGAGGATTGAGGATTGAGGTTTGAGGATTGAGGACGAGGGCTGACGGTAGAGGATTGAGGATTGATGATTGAGAATTAAGGATTGATGATTGTGGATTGAGGATTTAGGATTGGAGATTGATTATTGAGGATTGAAGATTGAGGATTGAGGATTGAGGATTGAGCATTGAGTATTGAAGATTGAGTATTGATGCCTGAGGATTGAGGATTGAGGATTGAGGATTGAGGATTGGGGATTGAATATTGAGTACTGAGGATTGAAGATTGAGGATTGAGTATTGAGGGTTGAGGATGGAGGATGAGGGCTGAGGGTTGAGGATTGAGGTTTGAGTATTGAATCCTGAGAATTCAGGATATTCTATTGAGTATTGAGAATTGAGGATTCATGGTTGAGTACTGAGGACTGAGGATTGAGGATTGAAGGTTGAGTATTGAGGATTCAGAATTGAGGTTTGAGGACTGAGGATTGAGGATTGAAGATTGAGTATTGAGGATTGAAGATTGAGGATTGAGGATTGAGGATTGAGGATTGAGGATGATGTCTGAGGGTTGAGGATTGAGGTTTGAAGACTGAGGACTGAGGATTGAGGACTGAGGATTGAGGATGAGGGCTGAGGGTCAGGGATTGAGGTTTGGCGGCTGAGGACTGAGGATTGAGGATTGAGAATTAAGGATTGTTGATAGAGGACTGAAGATTGAGGATTGGGTATTGAGGATTGAAGAATGAGGATTGAGGATTGAGGATTGAGAATTGAGGGTTGAGGATCTAGGATTGGAGATTGATTATTGAGGATTGAAGATTGGGGATTGAGTATTGAGGATTGATGGTTGAGAATTGAGGATGGAGGATTGAGGATTGAGAATTGAGTATTGAAGATTGAGTATTGATCACTGAGGATTGAGGATTGAGGTTTGAGGACTGAGGATTGAGGATTGAAGATTGAGTATTGAGGATTGATGGTTGAGAATTGAGGATGGAGGATTGAGGATCGAGGATTGAGTATTGATGATTGAGGATTGATGATTGAGGATTGAGGATTGAGGATTGGGTATTGAGGATTGAGCGTTGAGGTTTGAGGACTGAGGGCTGAGGATTGAGGATTGAGGATTGAGGGTTGAGGATTGAGGATTCAGAATTGAGGTTTGAGGGCTGAGGATTGAGGATTGAAGATTGAGTGTTGAGGATTGAGTATTGAGGATTGAGGATGATGTCTGGGGGTTGACGATTGAGGTTTGATGGCTGAGGACTGAGGATTGAGGACTGAGGATTGAGGATGAGGGCTGAGGGTCGGGGATTGAGGTTTCACGACTGAGGACTGAGGATTGAGGATTGAGAATTCAGGATTGTTGATAGAGGATTGAAGATTGAGGATTGGGTACTGAGGATTGAAGAATGAGGATTGAGGATTGAGGATTGAGGATTGAGGGTTGAGGATCTAGGATTGGAGATTGATTATTGAGGATTGAAGATTGGGGATTGAGGATTGAGGATCTAGGATTGGAGATTGATTATTGAGGATTGAAGATTGAGGATTGATGATTGAGGATTTGGAATTGAGAATTGAGGATGAGGTCTGAGTGTTGAGGATTGAGGTTTGAGAAATGAGGATTGAGGATTGAGTATTGAGGATTGAAGATTGAGTATTGAGAATTGAGGATTGAGGATGGAGGATTGAGGATTGAGAATTGAGTATTGAAGATTGAGTATTGATCACTGAGGATTGAGGATTGAGGTTTGAGGACTGAGGATTGAGGATTGAAGATTGAGTATTGAGGATTGATGGTTGAGAATTGAGGATGGAGGATTGAGGATCGAGGATTGAGTATTGATGATTGAGGATTGATGATTGAGGATTGAGGATTGAGGATTGGGTATTGAGGATTGAGCGTTGAGGTTTGAGGACTGAGGGCTGAGGATTGAGGATTGAGGATTGAGGGTTGAGGATTGAGGATTCAGAATTGAGGTTTGAGGGCTGAGGATTGAGGATTGAAGATTGAGTGTTGAGGATTGAGTATTGAGGATTGAGGATGATGTCTGGGGGTTGACGATTGAGGTTTGATGGCTGAGGACTGAGGATTGAGGACTGAGGACTGAGGATGAGGGCTGAGGGTCGGGGATTGAGGTTTCACGACTGAGGACTGAGGATTGAGGATTGAGAATTCAGGATTGTTGATAGAGGATTGAAGATTGAGGATTGGGTACTGAGGATTGAAGAATGAGGATTGAGGATTGAGGATTGAGGATTGAGGGTTGAGGATCTAGGATTGGAGATTGATTATTGAGGATTGAAGATTGGGGATTGAGGATTGAGGATCTAGGATTGGAGATTGATTATTGAGGATTGAAGATTGAGGATTGATGATTGAGGATTTGGAATTGAGAATTGAGGATGAGGTCTGAGTGTTGAGGATTGAGGTTTGAGAAATGAGGATTGAGGATTGAGTATTGAGGATTGAAGATTGAGTATTGAGAATTGAGGATTGAGGATTGAGGATTGAGGATTGAGGATTGATGATTGAGGACTGAGGGTTGAAGATTGAGTATTGGGTATTGAGGACTGAGCATTGAGGATTGAGGATTGAGGATTGAAGGTTGAATATTGATGAATGAAGATTAACGATTGAGGATTGAGGGTTGTGGATTGAGGACGAGGACTGAGGGTTGAGTATTGTTACTTGAGGTCTGAGGATTGAGGATTAAGGTTTGAAGATTGAGGATTGAGGATTGATGATTGAGGATTGAGCATTGAGTATTGAAGATTGAATATTGATGATTGAGGATTGATGATTGAGGATTTGGAATTGAGAATTGAGGATGAGGTCTGAGAGTTGAGGATTGAGGTTTGAGAAATGAGGATTGAGGATTGAGGATTGAGGATTGAAGATTGAGTATTGAGAATTGAGGATTGAGTATTGAGGATTGAGGACTGAGGATTGAGGATTGAGGATTGAGCATTAAGGATTGAAGATTGAGGACTGGCGATTGAGGATTGAAGATTGAGGATTAAGGATTGAGGATTGAGGATTGAGGATTGAAGATTGAAGACTGGGGATTGAGGATTGAAGATTGAGAATTAAGGATTGAAGATTGTGGATTGAGGATCAAGGATTGGAGATTGATTATTGAGGATTGAAGATTGAGTATTGAGAATTGAGGATTGAGGATTGAGGATTGAGGATTGAGGACTGAGGGTTGAAGATTGAGGATTGGGTATTGAGGACTGAGCATTGAGGATTGAGGATTGAGGATTGAAGGTTGAATATTGATGAATGAAGATTAACGATTGAGCATTGAGGGTTGTGGATTGAGGACGAGGACTGAGGGTTGAGTATTGTTACTTGAGGTCTGAGGATTGAGGATTAAGGATTGAAGATTGAGGATTGAGGATTGATGATTGAGGATTGAGCATTGAGGATTGAAGATTGAATATTGATGATTGAAGATTGAGGATTGAGGATTGAGGGTTGTGGACTGAGGACGAGTACTGAGGGTTGAATATTGATGATTGAGGTCTGAGGATTGAGGATTGAGGATTGAAAATTGAGGATTGAGGATTGAGGATTGAGGATTGAGGATTGAAGATTGAGTATTGAGGATTTAAGATTGAGGATTGAGGATTGAGGATTGAGGATTGATGATTGAAGATTGTGTATTGAAGATTGAAGATTGAGGATTGAGGATTGAGGATTGAGGATTGAGGACTGAGAATTGAGGATTGAGGATTGAAATTGAGTATTGAGGATTGAAGATTGAGGATTGAGAGTTGATTATTGAATATTGTGGATTGAGTATTGAACCATGAGGATTCAGGATATTCTATTGTGTATTGAGAATTGAGGATTGATCGTTGAGTATTGAGGATTCATGGCTGAGGGTTGTGTGTTGAATATTGAGGGTTGAGGATTGAGGATTGAGGATTGAGGATTGAGGATTGAAGATTGAGTATTGATGATTGAATACTGAGGATTGAGGATTGAGGTTTGAGGATTGAGGACGAGGCCTGACGGTAGAGGATTGAGGTTTGAGGTTTGAGGATTGAGGATTGAGGACTGAGGATTGAGGATTGAGGATTGAGCATTGAGGATTGAAGATTGAAGACTGGGGATTGAGGATTGAAGATTGAGAATTAAGGATTGAAGATTGTGGATTGAGGATCTAGGATTGGAGATTGATTATTGAGGATTGAAGATTGAGGATTGAGGATTGAGGATTGAGAATTGAGAATTGAGGATGAGGACTGAGGAATGAGGTTTGAGGAATGAGGACTGAGGGTTGAGGATTGAGGATTGAGGATTGAGGATTGAGGATTGAGTATTGAGGATTGCGGATGATGTCTGGGGGTTGAGGATTGAGGTTTGAGGACTGAGGACTGAGGATTGAGGACGGAGGATTGAGGATGGGGGCTGAGGGTCGGGGATTGAGGTTTGACGGCTGAGGACTGAGGATTGAAGATTGAGGACTGTGTATTGAGGATTGAGGATTGAGGATTGAAGATTGAGTATTGAGGATTGAAGATTGAGGATAGAGTATTGAGGATTGAGGATTGAGGATTGAAGATTGAGGATTGAGGGCTGAGGATGGAGGATGAGGGCTGAGGGTTGAGGATTGAGGTTTGAGGACTGAGGACTGAGGATTGAGGATCGAGAGTTGAGGATTGAGGATTGAGGATTGAGGATTGAGGATTGAGAATTGAGGATTGATGATTGAGTGTTGAAGATTGAATATTGAGGATTGAAGATTGAGGATTGATGATTAATTATTGAGGATGGAGGATGAGGGCTGAGGGTTGGGGATTGAGGTTTGAGGACTGAGGACTGAGGATTGAGGATTGGGAATTGAGGATTGAGGGTTGAGGATTGAAGATTGAGGATTGGGTATTGAGGATTGAAGAATGAGGATTGAGGATTGAGGATTGAGGATTGAGGACTGAACGTTGAATATTGATGAATGAAGATTAACGATTGAGGATTGAGGGTTGTGAATTGAGGACGAGGACTGAGGGTTGAGTATTGACTCTTGAAGTCTGAGGACTGAGGATTGAGGATTGCGAATTGAGGATTGAAGATTGAAGATTTAGGATTGTGTATTGAGGATTGTAGAATGAGGATTGAGGATTGAGGATTGAGGATTGAGGATTGAAAATTGAGTATTGAGGATTGAAGATTGAGGATTGAGGATTGAGGATTGAGGATTGAGGATTGAAGATTGAGTATTGAGGATTGAAGATTGAGGACTGAGGATTGAGGATTGAGGATTGAGGATTGAAGATTGAGGATTGAGGATTGATGATTGAGGATTGAGCATTGAGGATTGAACATTGAATATTGATGATTGAAGATTGAGGATTGAGGATTGAGGGTTGTGGATTGTGGACGAGTACTGAGGGTTGAATATTGATGATTGAGGTCTGAGGATTGAGGATTGAGGATTGAAAATTGAGGATTGAGGATTGAGGAATGAGGATTGAGGATTGAAGATTGAGTATTGAGGATTGAATATTGAGGATTGAGATTTGATTATTGAATATTGTGGATTGAGTATTGAACCATGAGGATTCAGGATATTCTATTGTGTATTGAGAATTGAGGATTGATCGTTGAGTATTGAGGATTCATGGCTGAGGGTTGTGTGTTGAATATTGAGGGTTGAGGATTGAGGATTGAGGATTGAGGATTGAGGATTGAAGATTGAGTATTGATGATTGAATACTGAGGATTGAGGATTGAGGTTTGAGGATTGAGGATTGAGGATTGAGAATTGAGGATGAGGACTGAGGGTTGAGGATTGAGGTTTGAGGAATGAGGATTGAGGGTTGAAGATTGAGGATTGAGGATTGAGGACTGAGGACCTTGAATTGGAGATTGATTATTGAGGATTGAAGATTGAGGATTGATGATTGAGGATTGAGAATTGAGAATTGAGGATGAGGACTGAGGGTTGAGGATTGAGGTTTGAGAAATGAGGATTGAGGATTGAGGATTGAGGATTAAGGATTGAGGATTGAGGATTGTGTATTAAAGATTGAGTATTGATCACTGAGTATTGAGGATTGAGGATTGAGGATTGAGGATTGAGGATTGAAGATTCAGTATTGACGATTGAAGATTGAGGATTGAGGATTGAGGATTGAAGATTGAGTATTGAGGATAGAAGATTGAGGATTGAGGTTTGAGGATTGACGATTGAGGATTGAGGATTGAAGGTTGAGGATTGGGTATTGAGGACTGAACATTGAGGATTGAGGATTGAGTATTGAAGGTTGAATATTGATGAATGAAGATTAACGATTGAGGATTGAGGGTTGTGGATTGAGGACAAGGACTGAGGGTTGAGTATTGTTACTTGAGGTGTGAGGATTGAGGATTGAGGATTGCGAATTGAGGATTTAAGGTTGAAGATTGAGGATTGGGTATTGAGGATTGTAGAATGAGGATTGAGGATTGAGGATTGAGGATTGAGGATTGAGTATTGAGGATTGAAGATTGAGGATTGAGGATTGAGGATTGAGGATTGAGGATTGAAGATTGAGGATTGGGGATTGATGATTGAGTATTGAGCATTGAGGATTGAAGATTGAATATTGATGATTAAAGATTGAGGATTGAGGATTGAGTGTTGTGGATTGAGGACGAGTACTGAGGGTTGAATATTGATGACTGAGGTCTGAGTATTGAGGTTTGAGGATTGAAAATTGAGGATTGAGGATTGAGGATTGAGGATTGAAGATTGAGTATTGAGGATTGAAGATTGAGGATTGAGGATTGAGGATTGAGGATTGTGTATTGAAGATTGAAGATTGAGGATTGAGGATTGAGGATTGAGGATTGAGGATTGAGGACTGAAGATTGAGGATTGGGGATTGAGGATTGACGATTGAGCATTGAGTATTGAGGATTGAGAATTGAGGATTGAGGTTTGAAATTGAGTATTCAGGATTGAAGATTGATGATTGAGATTTGATTATTGAATATTGTGGATTGAGTATTGAACCATGAGAATTCAGAATATTCTATTGAGTATTGAGAATTGAGTATTGTTCGTTGAGTATTGAGGATACATGGCTGAGGGTTGTGTGTTGAATATTGAGGGTTGAGGATTGAGGGTTGAGGATCTAGGATTGGAGATTGATTATTGAGGATTGGAGGTTGAGGATTGATTATTGAGGATTGGAGGTTGAGGATTGATGATTGAGGATTGAGAATCTAGGATTGGAGATTGATTATTGAGGATTGAAGATTGAGGATTGATGATTGAGGATTGAGAATTGAGAATTGAGGATGAGGACTGAGGGTTGAGGATTGAGGTTTGAGAAATGAGGATTGAGGATTGAGGATTGAGGATTGAGGATTGAGGATTGAGGATTGTGTATTAAAGATTGAGTATTGATCACTGAGGATTGAGGATTGAGTATTGAGGATTGAGGATTGAGGGTTGAAGATTGAATATTGAGGATTGAAGATTGAGGATTGATGATTAAGAATTGAGGATGGAGGATGAGGGCTGAGGGTTGAGGATTGAGGTTTGAGGAGTGAGGACAGAGGATTGAGGATTGAGAATTGAGGATTGAAGATTGAGGATTGAGGATTGAAAATTGAGTATTGAGGATTGAAGATTGAGGATTGAGGATTGACGATTGAGGATTGAGGATTGAAGATTGAGTATTGAGGATTGAAGATTGAGGATTGAGGATTGAGGATTGAGGATTGAGGATTGAAGATTGAGGATTGAGGATTGAGGATTGAGGATTGAGCATTGAGGATTGAAGATTGAATATTGATGATTGAAGATTGAGGATTGAGGATTGAGGGTTGTGTATTGAGGACGAGGACTGAGTGTTGAATATTGATGATTGAGGTCTGAGGATTGAGGATTGAGGATTGAAAATTGAGGATTGAGGATTGAGCATTGAGGATTGAAGATTGAATATTGATGATTGAAGATTGAGGATTGAGGATTGAGGGTTGTGTATTGAGGACGAGGACTGAGTGTTGAATATTGATGATTGAGGTCTGAGGATTGAGGATTGAGGATTGAAAATTGAGGATTGAGGATTGAGGATTGAGGATTGAGGATTGAAGATAGGATATTGAGGATTGAAGATTGAGGATTGAGGATTGAGGATTGAGGATTGATGATTGAAGATTGTGTATTGAGTGTTGATTATTGAGTATTGATGATTGAATATTGAGGATTGAGGATTGAGGTTTGAGGATTGAGGATTGAGGTTTGAGGATTGAGGACGAGGACTGACGGTAGAGGATTGACGTTTGGCGGCTGAGGACTGAGGATTGAGGATTGAGAATTAAGGATTGTTGATAGAGGACTGAAGATTGAGGACTGGGTATTGGGGATTGAAGAATGAGGATTGAGGATTGAGGATTGAGGATTGAGGGTTGAGGGTCTAGGATTGGAGATTGATTATTGAGGATTGAAGATTGGGGATTGAGGATTGAGGATTGAAAATTGAGAGTTGAGGATGAGGTCTGAGGGTTGAGGATTGAGGTTTGAGAAATGAGGATTGATGACTGAGGATTGAGGATTGAGGATTCAGGATTGAGGATTGAGGACTGAGTATTGAAGATTGAGTATTGATCACTGAGGATTGAGGATTGAGGTTTGAGGACTGTGGATTGAGGATTGAAGATTGAGTATTGAGGATTAATGGTTGAGGATTGAGGATTGAGGATTGAGGATCGAGGATTGAGTACTGATGATTGAGGATTGATGATAGAGGATTGACGATTGAGGATTGGGTATTGAGGATTAAGCGTTGAGGTTTGAGGACTGAGGGCTGAGGATTGAGGATTGAATATTGAGGATTGAAGATTGAGGATTGATGATTAAGGATTGAGGATGGAGGATGAGGGCTGAGTGTTGAGGATTGAGGTTTGAGGGCTGAGGACAGAGGATTGAGGATTGAGAATTGAGGATTGAGGATTGAGGATTGAGGATTGAAAATTGAGTATTGAGGACTGAATATTGAGGATTGAGGATTGACGATTGAGGATTGAGGATTGAAGATTGAGTGTTGAGGATTGAAGGTTGAGGATTGAGGATTGAGGATTGAGGATTGAGGATTGAAGATTGAGGATTGAGGATTGAGGATTGAGGATTGAGCATTGAGGATTGAAGATTGAATATTGATGATTGAAGATTGAGGATTGAGGATTGAGTGTTGTGGATTGAGGACGAGGACTGAGGGTTGAATATTGATGATTGAGGTCTGAGGATTGAGGATTGAGGATTGAAAATTGAGGATTGAGGATTGAGGATTGAGGATTGAGGATTGAAGCTTGGATATTGAGGATTGAAGATTGAGGATTGAAGATTGAGGACTGAGGATTGAGGCTTGAAGGTTGAGTATTGAAGATTCAGGATTGAGGTTTGAGGACTGAGGATTGAGGATTGAAGATTGAAGGTTGAGGATTGAAGATTGAGTATTGATGATTGAATACTGAGGATTGAGGATTGAGGTTTGAGGATTGAGGACGAGGACTGACGGTAGAGGTTTGAGGTTTGTGGTTTGAGGATTGAGGATTGAGGACTGAGGATTGAGGATTGAGGATTGAGGATTAAGCATTGAGCATTGAAGATTGAAGACTGGGGATTGAGGATTGATGATTGAGAATTAAGGATTGAAGATTGTGGATTGAGGATCTAGGGTTGGAGATTGATTATTGAGGATTGAAGATTGAGGATTGAGGATTGAGGATTGAGGATTGAGAATTGAGGATGAGGACTGAGGCTTGAGGATTGAGGTTTGAGGAATGGGGATTGAGGGTTGAGGGTTGAGGATTGAGGATTGAGGATTGAGGATTGAGTATTGAAGATTGAGTATTGATGCCTGTGGATTGAGGATTGAGGATTGAGGATTGAGGATTGGGGATTGAATATTGAGTACTGAGGATTGAAGATTGAGGATTGAGGATTGAGGATTGAGGTTGGAGGATGAGGGCTGAGGGTTGAGGATTGAGGTTTGAGTATTGAATCCTGAGAATTCAGGATATTCTATTGAGTATTGAGAATTGAGTATTGATGGTTGAGTACTAAGGACTGAGGATTGAGGATTGAAGGTTGAGTATTGAGGATTTAGAATTGAGGTTTGAGGACTGAGGACAGAGGATTGAGGACTGAGGATTGAGGATGAGGGCTGAGTGTCGGGGATTGAGGTTTGGCGGCTGAGGACTGAGGATTGAGGATTGAGAATTAAGGATTGTTGATAGAGGACTGAAGATTGAGGATTGGGTATTGAGGATTGAAGGATGAGGATTGAGGATTGAGGATTGAGGATTGAGGGTTGAGGATCTAGGATTGGAGATTGATTATTGAGGATTGAAGATTGGGTATTGAGGATTGAGGATTGAGTATCTAGGATTGGAGGTTGATTATTGAGGATTGAAGATTGGGGACTGGGGATTGAGAATTGAGTATGTAGGATTGGAGATTGATTATTGAGGATTGAAGATTGAGGATTGAGGATTGAGGATTGAAAATTGAGGATTGAGGATTGAGGATTGAGGATTGAGGATTGAGGATTGAGTATTGAAGATTGAGTATTGATCACTGAGGATTGAGGATTGAGGTTTGAGGACTGAGGATTGAGGATTGAAGATTGAGTATTGAGGATTGATGGCTGAGGATTGAGGATTGAGGATTGAGGATCGAGGATTGAGTAATGATGATTGAGGATTGATGATTGAGGATTGAAGATTGAGGATTGGGTATTGAGGATTGAGCGTTGAGGTTTGAGGACTGAGGGCTGAGGATTGAGGATTGAGGATTGAGGGTTGAGGATTGAGGATTGAAGATTCAGGATTGGGGACTGAGGATTGAAGATTCAGTATTGAGGATTGAGGATTGAGGATTGAGGATTGAGGATTGAAGATTCAGTATTGACGATTGAAGATTGAGGATTGAGGATTGAGGATTGAAGATTGAGTATTGAGGATAGAAGATTGAGGATTGAGGTTTGAGGATTGAGGATTGAGGATTGAGGATTGAAGGTTGAGGATTGGGTATTGAGGACTGAACATTGAGGATTGAGGATTGAGTATTGAAGGTTGAATATTGATGAATGAAGATTAACGATTGAGGGTTGAGGGTTGTGGATTGAGGACAAGGACTGAGGGTTGAGTATTGTTACTTGAGGTCTGAGGATTGAGGATTGAGGATTGCGAATTGAGGATTTAAGGTTGAAGATTGAGGATTGGGTATTGAGGATTGTAGAATGAGGATTGAGGATTGAGGATTGAGGATTGAGGATTGAGTATTGAGGATTGAAGATTGAGGATTGAGGATTGAGGATTGAGGATTGAGGATTGAAGATTGAGGATTGGGGATTGATGATTGAGGATTGAGCATTGAGGATTGAAGATTGGATATTGATGATTAAAGATTGAGGATTGAGGATTGAGTGTTGTCGATTGAGGACGAGTACTGAGGGTTGAATATTGATGACTGAGGTCTGAGTATTGAGGATTGAGGATTGAAAATTGAGGATTGAGGATTGAGGATTGAGGATTGAAGATTGAGTATTGAGGATTGAAGATTGAGGATTGAGGATTGAGGATTGAGGATTGTGTATTGAAGATTGAAGATTGAGGATTGAGGATTGAGGATTGAGGATTGAGGATTGAGGACTGAAGATTGAGGATTGGGGATTGAGGATTGACGATTGAGCATTGAGTATTGAGGATTGAGAATTGAGGATTGAGGTTTGAAATTGAGTATTCAGGATTGAAGATTGATGATTGAGATTTGATGATTGAATATTGTGGATTGAGTATTGAACCATGAGAATTCAGAATATTCTATTGAGTATTGAGAATTGAGTATTGTTCGTTGAGTATTGAGGATACATGGCTGAGGGTTGTGTGTTGAATATTGAGGGTTGAGGATTGAGGATTGAGGACTGAGGATTGAGGATTGAGAATTAAGGATTGTTGATAGAGGATTGAAGATTGAGGATTGGGTATTGAGGATTGAAGAATGAGGATTGAGGATTGAGGATTGAGGATTGAGGGTTGAGGATCTAGGATTGGAGATTGATTATTGAGGATTGGAGGTTGAGGATTGATTATTGAGGATTGGAGGTTGAGGATTGATGATTGAGGATTGAGGATCTAGGATTGGAGATTGATTATTGAGGATTGAAGATAGAGGATTGATGATTGAGGATTGAGAATTGAGAATTGAGGATGAGGACTGAGGGTTGAGGATTGAGGTTTGAGAAATGAGGATTGAGGATTGAGGATTGACGATTGAGGATTGAGGATTGAGGATTGAAGATTGAGTATTGAGGATAGAAGATTGAGGATTGAGGTTTGAGGATTGAGGATTGAGGATTGAGGATTGAAGGTTGAGGATTGGGTATTGAGGACTGAACATTGAGGATTGAGGATTGAGTATTGAAGGTTGAATATTGATGAATGAAGATTAACGATTGAGGATTGAGGGTTGTGGATTGAGGACAAGGACTGAGGGTTGAGTATTGTTACTTGAGGTCTGAGGATTGAGGATTGAGGATTGCGAATTGAGGATTTAAGGTTGAAGATTGAGGATTGGGTATTGAGGATTGTAGAATGAGGATTGAGGATTGAGGATTGAGGATTGAGGATTGAGTATTGAGGATTGAAGATTGAGGATTGAGGATTGAGGATTGAGGATTGAGGATTGAAGATTGAGGATTGGGGATTGATGATTGAGGATTGAGCATTGAGGATTGAAGATTGAATATTGATGATTAAAGATTGAGGATTGAGGATTGAGTGTTGTGGATTGAGGACGAGTACTGAGGGTTGAATATTGATGACTGAGGTCTGAGTATTGAGGATTGAGGATTGAAAATTGAGGATTGAGGATTGAGGATTGAGGATTGAAGATTGAGTATTGAGGATTGAAGATTGAGGATTGAGGATTGAGGATTGAGGATTGTGTATTGAAGATTGAAGATTGAGGATTGAGGATTGAGGATTGAGGATTGAGGATTGAGGACTGAAGATTGAGGATTGGGGATTGAGGATTGACGATTGAGCATTGAGTATTGAGGATTGATAATTGAGGATTGAGGTTTGAAATTGAGTATTCAGGATTGAAGATTGATGATTGAGATTTGATTATTGAATATTGTGGATTGAGTATTGAACCATGAGAATTCAGAATATTCTATTGAGTATTGAGAATTGAGTATTGTTCGTTGAGTATTGAGGATACATGGCTGAGGGTTGTGTGTTGAATATTGAGGGTTGAGGATTGAGGATTGAGGACTGAGGATTGAGGATTGAGAATTAAGGATTGTTGATAGAGGATTGAAGATTGAGGATTGGGTGTTGAGGATTGAAGAATGAGGATTGAGGATTGAGGATTGAGGATTGAGGGTTGAGGATCTAGGATTGGAGATTGATTATTGAGGATTGGAGGTTGAGGATTGATTATTGAGGATTGGAGGTTGAGGATTGATGATTGAGGATTGAGGATCTAGGATTGGAGATTGATTATTGAGGATTGAAGATAGAGGATTGATGATTGAGGATTGAGAATTGAGAATTGAGGATGAGGACTGAGGGTTGAGGATTGAGGTTTGAGAAATGAGGATTGAGGATTGAGGATTGACGATTGAGGATTGAGGATTGAGGATTGAAGATTGAGTATTGAGGATAGAAGATTGAGGATTGAGGTTTGAGGATTGAGGATTGAGGATTGAGGATTGAAGGTTGAGGATTGGGTATTGAGGACTGAACATTGAGGATTGAGGATTGAGTATTGAAGGTTGAATATTGATGAATGAAGATTAACGATTGAGGATTGAGGGTTGTGGATTGAGGACAAGGACTGAGGGTTGAGTATTGTTACTTGAGGTCTGAGGATTGAGGATTGAGGATTGCGAATTGAGGATTTAAGGTTGAAGATTGAGGATTGGGTATTGAGGATTGTAGAATGAGGATTGAGGATTGAGGATTGAGGATTGAGGATTGAGTATTGAGGATTGAAGATTGAGGATTGAGGATTGAGGATTGAGGATTGAGGATTGAAGATTGAGGATTGGGGATTGATGATTGAGGATTGAGCATTGAGGATTGAAGATTGAATATTGATGATTAAAGATTGAGGATTGAGGATTGAGTGTTGTGGATTGAGGACGAGTACTGAGGGTTGAATATTGATGACTGAGGTCTGAGTATTGAGGATTGAGGATTGAAAATTGAGGATTGAGGATTGAGGATTGAGGATTGAAGATTGAGTATTGAGGATTGAAGATTGAGGATTGAGGATTGAGGATTGAGGATTGTGTATTGAAGATTGAAGATTGAGGATTGAGGATTGAGGATTGAGGATTGAGGATTGAGGACTGAAGATTGAGGATTGGGGATTGAGGATTGACGATTGAGCATTGAGTATTGAGGATTGATAATTGAGGATTGAGGTTTGAAATTGAGTATTCAGGATTGAAGATTGATGATTGAGATTTGATTATTGAATATTGTGGATTGAGTATTGAACCATGAGAATTCAGAATATTCTATTGAGTATTGAGAATTGAGTATTGTTCGTTGAGTATTGAGGATACATGGCTGAGGGTTGTGTGTTGAATATTGAGGGTTGAGGATTGAGGATTGAGGACTGAGGATTGAGGATTGAGAATTAAGGATTGTTGATAGAGGATTGAAGATTGAGGATTGGGTATTGAGGATTGAAGAATGAGGATTGAGGATTGAGGATTGAGGATTGAGGATTGAGGATTGATGATTGAAGATTGTGTATTGAGTGTTGATTATTGAGTATTGATGATTGAATATTGAGGATTGAGAATTGAGGTTTGAGGATTGAGGACGAGGACTGACGGTAGAGGATTGAGGTTTGGCGGCTGAGGACTGAGGATTGAGGTTTGAGAATTAAGGATTGTTGATAGAGGACTGAAGATTGAGGACTGGGTATTGGGGATTGAAGAATGAGGATTGAGGATTGAGGATTGAGGATTGAGGGTTGAGGGTCTAGGATTGGAGATTGATTATTGAGGATTGAAGATTGGGGATTGAGGATTGAGGATTGAAAATTGAGAGTTGAGGATGAGGTCTGAGGGTTGAGGATTGAGGTTTGAGAAATGAGGATTGATGACTGAGGATTGAGGATTGAGGATTCAGGATTGTGGATTGAGGACTGAGTATTGAAGATTGAGTATTGATCACTGAGGATTGAGGATTGAGGTTTGAGGACTGTGGATTGAGGATTGAAGATTGAGTATTGAGGATTGATGGTTGAGGATTGAGGATTGAGGATTGAGGATCGAGGATTGAGTACTGATGATTGAGGATTGATGATAGAGGATTGAGGATTGAGGATTGGGTATTGAGGATTAAGCGTTGAGGTTTGAGGACTGAGGGCTGAGGATTGAGGATTGGGGATTGAGGGTTGAGGATTGAGGATTGATGATTGAGGATTGGGGACTGAGGATTGAAGATTCAGGATTGAGGATTGAGGATTGAGGATCTAGGATTGGAGATAGATTATTGAGGATTGAAGATTGAGGATTGATGATTGAGGATTTAGAATTGAGAATTGAGGATGAGGTCTGAGGGTTGGGGATTGAGGTTTGAGAACTGAGGATTGAGGATTGAGGATTGAGGATTGAAGATTGAGTATTGAGAATTGAGGATTGAGGATTGAGGATTGATGATTGATGATTGAAGATTGTGTATTGAGGATTGAAGATTGAGGATTGAGGATTGAGGATTGAGGATTGAGGATTGAGAATTGAGGATTGAGTATTCAAATTGAGTATTGAGGGTTGAAGATTGAGGATTGAGATTTGATTATTGAATATTGTGGATTGAGTATTGAACCATGGGGATTAAGGATATTCTATTGTGTATTGAGAATTGAGGATTGGTCGTTGAGTATTGAGGATTCATGGCTGAGGGTTGTGTGTTGAATATTGAGGGTTGAGAATTGAGGATTGAGGATTGAGGATTGAGGATTGAAGATTCAGTATTGATGATTGAATACTGAGGATTGAGGATTGAGGTTTGAGGATTGAGGACGAGGGCTGACGGTAGAGGATTGAGGATTGATGATTGAGAATTAAGGATTGATGATTGTGGATTGAGGATCTAGGATTGGAGATTGATTATTGAGGATTGAAGATTGAGGATTGAGGATTGAGGATTGAGGATTGAGTATTGAAGATTGAGTATTGATGCCTGAGGATTGAGGATTGAGGATTGAGGATTGAGGATTGGGGATTGAATATTGAGTACTGAGGATTGAAGATTGAGGATTGAGTATTGAGGGTTGAGGATGGAGGATGAGGGCTGAGGGTTGAGGATTGAGGTTTGAGTATTGAATCCTGAGAATTCAGGATATTCTATTGAGTATTGAGAATTGAGGATTCATGGTTGAGTACTGAGGACTGACGATTGAGGATTGAAGGTTGAGTATTGAGGATTCATAATTGAGGTTTGAGGACTGAGGATTGAGGATTGAAGATTGAGTATTGAGGATTGAATATTGAGGATTGAGGATTGAGGATTGAGGATGATGTCTGAGGGTTGAGAATTGAGGTTTGAGGACTGAGGACTGAGGATTGAGGACTGAGGATTGAGGATGAGGGCTGAGGGTCGGGGATTGAGGTTTGGCGGCTGAGGACTGAGGATTGAGGATTGAGAATTAAGGATTGTTGATAGAGGACTGAAGATTGAGGACTGGGTATTGGGGATTGAAGAATGAGGATTGAGGATTGAGGATTGAGGATTGAGGGTTGAGGGTCTAGGATTGGAGATTGATTATTGAGGATTGAAGATTGGGGATTGAGGATTGATGATTGAAAATTGAGAGTTGAGGATGAGGTCTGAGGGTTGAGGATTGTGGTTTGAGAAATGAGGATTGAAGATTGAGGATTGAGGATTGAGGATTGAGGATTGAGGATTGAGGATTGAGGATTGAGTATTGAAGATTGAGTATTGATCACTGAGGATTGAGGATTGAGGTTTGAGGACTGTGGATTGAGGATTGAAGATTGAGTATTGAGGATTGATGGTTGAGGATTGAGGATTGAAGATTGGGGATCGAGGATTGAGTACTGATGATTGAGGATTGATGATAGAGGATTGAGGATTGAGGATTGGGTATTGAGGATTAAGCGTTGAGGTTTGAGGACTGAGGGCTGAGGATTGAGGATTGAGGATTGAGGGTTGAGGATTGAGGATTGAAGATTGAGGATTGGGGACTGAGGATTGAAGATTCAGGATTGAAGATTGAGGATTGAGGATTGAGGATTGAGGATTGAGGATTGAGGATTGAGTATTGAAGATTGAGTATTGATCACTGAGGATTGAGGATTGAGGTTTGAGGACTGTGGATTGAGGATTGAAGATTGAGTATTGAGGATTGATGGTTGAGGATTGAGGATTGAAGATTGGGGATCGAGGATTGAGTACTGATGATTGAGGATTGATGATAGAGGATTGAGGATTGAGGATTGGGTATTGAGGATTAAGCGTTGAGGTTTGAGGACTGAGGGCTGAGGATTGAGGATTGAGGATTGAGGGTTGAGGATTGAGGATTGAAGATTGAGGATTGGGGACTGAGGATTGAAGATTCAGGATTGAGGATTGAGGATTGAGGATCTAGGATTGGAGATAGATTATTGAGGATTGAAGATTGAGGATTGATGATTAAGGATTTAGAATTGAGAATTGAGGATTAGGTCTGAGGGTTGAGGATTGAGGTTGAGAAATGAGGATTGAGGATTGAGGATTGAGGATTGAAGATTGAGTATTGAGAATTGAGGATTGAGGATTGAGGATTGAGGATTGAGGATTGAGGATTGAGGATTGAGGACTGAGGGTTGAAGATTGAGGATTGGGTATTGAGGACTGAGCATTGAGGATTGAGGGTTGATGATTGAATATTGAGGATTGAAGATTGAGGATTGATGATTAAGGATTGAGGATGGAGGATGAGGGCTGAGTGTTGAGGATTGAGGTTTGAGGACTGAGGACAGAGGATTGAGGATTGAGAATTGAGGATTGAGGATTGAGGATTGAGGATTGAGGATTGAAGATTGAGTATTGAGGATTTAAGATTGAGGATTGAGGATTGAGGATTGAGGATTGATGATTGAATATTGTGGATTGAGTATTGAACCATGAGGATTCAGGATATTCTATTGTGTATTGAGAATTGAGGATTGATCGTTGAGTATTGAGGATTCATGGCTGAGGGTTGTGATTTGAATATTGAGGGTTGAGTATTGGGGATTGAGGATTGAGGATTGAGGATTGAAGATTGAGTATTGATGATTGAATACTGAGGATTGAGGATTGAGGTTTGAGGATTGAGGACGAGGACTGACGATAGAGGATTGAGGTTTGAGGTTTGAGGATTGAGGATTGAGGACTGAGGATTGAGGATTGAGGATTAGGCATTGAGGATTGAAGATTGAAGACTGGGGATTGAGTATTGATGATTGAGAATTAAAGATTGAAGACTGTGGATTGAGGATCAAGGATTGGAGATTGATTATTGAGGATTGAAGATTGAGGATTGAGGATTGAGGATTGAGGATTGAGAATTGAGGATGAGGACTGAGGGTTGAGGATTGAGGATTGAGGATTGAGGATTGAAAATTGAGTATTGAGGATTGAAGATTGAGGATTGAGGATTGAGGATTGAGGATTGAGGATTGAAGATTGAGGATTGAAGATTGAGTATTGAGGATTGAAGATTGAGGATTGAGGATTGAGTATTGAGGATTGAGGATTGAAGATTGAGGATTGAGGATTGATGATTGAGGATTGAGCATTGAGGATTGAAGATTGAATATTGATGATTGAAGATTGAGGATTGAGGATTGAAGGTTGTGGATTGAGGACGAGTACTGAGGGTTGAATATTGATGATTGAGGTCTGAGGATTGAGGATTGAGGATTGGAAATTCAGGATTGAGGATTGAGGATTGAGGATTGAGGATTGAAGATTGAGTATTGAGGATTGAAGGTTGAGGATTGCGATTGATTATTGAATATTGTGGATTGAGTATTGAACCATGAGGATTCAGGATATTCTATTGTGTATTGAGAATTGAGGATTGATCGTTGAGTATTGAGGATTCATGGCTGAGGGTTGTGTGTTGTATATTGAGGATTGACGATTGAGGATTGAGGATTGAGGATTGAGGATTGAGGATTGAGGATTGAGGATTGAGAATTGAGGATGAGGACTGAGGGTTGAGGATTGAGGTTTGAGGAACGGGGATTGAGGGTTGAGGTTTGAGGATTGACGATTGAGGATTGAGGACTGAGTATTGAAGACTGAGTATTGATGGTTGAGTACTGAGGACTGAGGATTGAGGATTGAGGATTGAGGATTGAGCATTAAGGATTGAAGATTGAGGACTGGCGATTGAGGATTGAAGATTGAGGATTAAGGATTGAGGATTGAGGATTGAGGATTGAAGATTGAAGACTGGGGATTGAGGATTGAAGATTGAGAATTAAGGATTGAAGATTGTGGATTGAGGATCAAGGATTGGAGATTGATTATTGAGGATTGAAGATTGAGTATTGAGAATTGAGGATTGAGGATTGAGGATTGAGGATTGAGGACTGAGGGTTGAAGATTGAGGATTGGGTATTGAGGACTGAGCATTGAGGATTGAGGATTGAGGATTGAAGGTTGAATATTGATGAATGAAGATTAACGATTGAGCATTGAGGGTTGTGGATTGAGGACGAGGACAGAGGGTTGAGTATTGTTACTTGAGGTCTGAGGATTGAGGATTAAGGATTGAAGATTGAGGATTGAGGATTGATGATTGAGGATTGAGCATTGAGGATTGAAGATTGAATATTGATGATTGAAGATTGAGGATTGAGGATTGAGGGTTGTGGACTGAGGACGAGTACTGAGGGTTGAATATTGATGATTGAGGTCTGAGGATTGAGGATTGAGGATTGAAAATTGAGGATTGAGGATTGAGGATTGAGGATTGAGGATTGAAGATTGAGGATTGGCGATTGAGTATTGAGTATTGAGAATTGAGGATTGATGGTTGAGTATTGAGGATTCATGGCTGAGGGTTGTGTGTTGAATATTGAGGGTTGAGGATTGAGGATTGAGGATTGAGGATTGAGGATTGAGGATTGATGATTGAAGATTGTGTATTGAGTGTTGAATATTGAGGATCGAGGATTGAGGATTGAGGATTGAGGATTGAGGATTGAAGATTGAGGATTGGGGATTGAGGATTGGCGATTGAGTATTGAGTATTGAGAATTGAGGATTGATGGTTGAGTATTGAGGATTCATGGCTGAGGGTTGTGTGTTGAATATTGAGGGTTGAGGATTGAGGATTGAGGATTGAGGATTGAGGATTGAAGATTGAGTATTGATGATTGAATATTGAGGATTGAGGATTGAGGTTTGAGGATTGAGGACGAGGACAGACGGTAGAGGATTGAGGTTTGAGGATTGAGGATTGAGGATTGAGGCCTGCGGATTGAGGATTGAGGATTGAGCATTGAGGATTGAAGATTGAAGACTGGGGATTGAGGATTGAAGATTGAGAATTAAGGATTGAAGATTGTGGATTGAGGATCTAGGATTGGAGATTGATTATTGAGGATTGAAGATTGAGGATTGAGGATTGAGGATTGAGAATTGAGAATTGAGGATGAGGACTGAGGAATGAGGTTTGAGGAATGAGGACTGAGGGTTGAGGATTGAGGATTGAGGATTGAGGATTGAGGATTGAGTATTGAGGATTGCGGATGATGTCTGGGGGTTGAGGATTGAGGTTTGAGGACTGAGGACTGAGGATTGAGGACGGAGGATTGAGGATGGGGGCTGAGGGTCGGGGATTGAGGTTTGACGGCTGAGGACTGAGGATTGAAGATTGAGGACTGTGTATTGAGGATTGAGGATTGAGGATTGAAGATTGAGTATTGAGGATTGAAGATTGAGGATAGAGTATTGAGGATTGAGGATTGAGGATTGAAGATTGAGGATTGAGGGCTGAGGATGGAGGATGAGGGCTGAGGGTTGAGGATTGAGGTTTGAGGACTGAGGACTGAGGATTGAGGATCGAGAGTTGAGGATTGAGGATTGAGGATTGAGGATTGAGGATTGAGAATTGAGGATTGATGATTGAGTGTTGAAGATTGAATATTGAGGATTGAAGATTGAGGATTGATGATTAAGTATTGAGGATGGAGGATGAGGGCTGAGGGTTGGGGATTGAGGTTTGAGGACTGAGGACTGAGGATTGAGGATTGGGAATTGAGGATTGAGGGTTGAGTATTGAAGATTGAGGATTGGGTATTGAGGATTGAAGAATGAGGATTGAGGATTGAGGATTGAGGATTGAGGACTGAACGTTGAATATTGATGAATGAAGATTAACGATTGAGGATTGAGGGTTGTGAATTGAGGACGAGGACTGAGGGTTGAGTATTGACTCTTGAAGTCTGAGGACTGAGGATTGAGGATTGCGAATTGAGGATTGAAGATTGAAGATTTAGGATTGTGTATTGAGGATTGTAGAATGAGGATTGAGGATTGAGGATTGAGGATTGAGGATTGAAAATTGAGTATTGAGGATTGAAGATTGAGGATTGAGGATTGAGGATTGAGGATTGAGGATTGAAGATTGAGTATTGAGGATTGAAGATTGAGGACTGAGGATTGAGGATTGAGGATTGAGGATTGAAGATTGAGGATTGAGGATTGATGATTGAGGATTGAGCATTGAGGATTGAACATTGAATATTGATGATTGAAGATTGAGGATTGAGGATTGAGGGTTGTGGATTGTGGACGAGTACTGAGGGTTGAATATTGATGATTGAGGTCTGAGGATTGAGGATTGAGGATTGAAAATTGAGGATTGAGGATTGAGGAATGAGGATTGAGGATTGAAGATTGAGTATTGAGGATTGAATATTGAGGATTGAGATTTGATTATTGAATATTGTGGATTGAGTATTGAACCATGAGGATTCAGGATATTCTATTGTGTATTGAGAATTGAGGATTGATCGTTGAGTATTGAGGATTCATGGCTGAGGGTTGTGTGTTGAATATTGAGGGTTGAGGATTGAGGATTGAGGATTGAGGATTGAGGATTGAAGATTGAGTATTGATGATTGAATACTGAGGATTGAGGATTGAGGTTTGAGGATTGAGGATTGAGGATTGAGAATTGAGGATGAGGACTGAGGGTTGAGGATTGAGGTTTGATGAATGAGGATTGAGGGTTGAAGATTGAGGATTGAGGATTGAGGACTGAGGACCTTGAATTGGAGATTGATTATTGAGGATTGAAGATTGAGGATTGATGATTGAGGATTGAGAATTGAGAATTGAGGATGAGGACTGAGGGTTGAGGATTGAGGTTTGAGAAATGAGGATTGAGGATTGAGGATTGAGGATTAAGGATTGAGGATTGAGGATTGTGTATTAAAGATTGAGTATTGATCACTGAGTATTGAGGATTGAGGATTGAGGATTGAGGATTGAGGATTGAAGATTCAGTATTGACGATTGAAGATTGAGGATTGAGGATTGAGGATTGAAGATTGAGTATTGAGGATAGAAGATTGAGTATTGAGGTTTGAGGATTGAGGATTGAGGATTGAGGATTGAAGGTTGAGGATTGGGTATTGAGGACTGAACATTGAGGATTGAGGATTGAGTATTGAAGGTTGAATATTGATGAATGAAGATTAACGATTGAGGATTGAGGGTTGTGGATTGAGGACAAGGACTGAGGGTTGAGTATTGTTACTTGAGGTGTGAGGATTGAGGATTGAGGATTGCGAATTGAGGATTTAAGGTTGAAGTTTGAGGATTGGGTATTGAGGATTGTAGAATGAGGATTGAGGATTGAGGATTGAGGATTGAGGATTGAGTATTGAGGATTGAAGATTGAGGATTGAGGATTGAGGATTGAGGATTGAGGATTGAAGATTGAGGATTGGGGATTGATGATTGAGTATTGAGCATTGAGGATTGAAGATTGAATATTGATGATTAAAGATTGAGGATTGAGGATTGAGTGTTGTGGATTGAGGACGAGTACTGAGGGTTGAATATTGATGACTGAGGTCTGAGTATTGAGGTTTGAGGATTGAAAATTGAGGATTGAGGATTGAGGATTGAGGTTTGAGGATTGAGGACGAGGACAGACGGTAGAGGATTGAGGTTTGAGGATTGAGGATTGAGGATTGAGGCCTGCGGATTGAGGATTGAGGATTGAGCATTGAGGATTGAAGATTGAAGACTGGGGATTGAGGATTGAAGATTGAGAATTAAGGATTGAAGATTGTGGATTGAGGATCTAGGATTGGAGATTGATTATTGAGGATTGAAGATTGAGGATTGAGGATTGAGGATTGAGAATTGAGAATTGAGGATGAGGACTGAGGAATGAGGTTTGAGGAATGAGGACTGAGGGTTGAGGATTGAGGATTGAGGATTGAGGATTGAGGATTGAGTATTGAGGATTGCGGATGATGTCTGGGGGTTGAGGATTGAGGTTTGAGGACTGAGGACTGAGGATTGAGGACGGAGGATTGAGGATGGGGGCTGAGGGTCGGGGATTGAGGTTTGACGGCTGAGGACTGAGGATTGAAGATTGAGGACTGTGTATTGAGGATTGAGGATTGAGGATTGAAGATTGAGTATTGAGGATTGAAGATTGAGGATAGAGTATTGAGGATTGAGGATTGAGGATTGAAGATTGAGGATTGAGGGCTGAGGATGGAGGATGAGGGCTGAGGGTTGAGGATTGAGGTTTGAGGACTGAGGACTGAGGATTGAGGATCGAGAGTTGAGGATTGAGGATTGAGGATTGAGGATTGAGGATTGAGAATTGAGGATTGATGATTGAGTGTTGAAGATTGAATATTGAGGATTGAAGATTGAGGATTGATGATTAAGTATTGAGGATGGAGGATGAGGGCTGAGGGTTGGGGATTGAGGTTTGAGGACTGAGGACTGAGGATTGAGGATTGGGAATTGAGGATTGAGGGTTGAGTATTGAAGATTGAGGATTGGGTATTGAGGATTGAAGAATGAGGATTGAGGATTGAGGATTGAGGATTGAGGACTGAACGTTGAATATTGATGAATGAAGATTAACGATTGAGGATTGAGGGTTGTGAATTGAGGACGAGGACTGAGGGTTGAGTATTGACTCTTGAAGTCTGAGGACTGAGGATTGAGGATTGCGAATTGAGGATTGAAGATTGAAGATTTAGGATTGTGTATTGAGGATTGTAGAATGAGGATTGAGGATTGAGGATTGAGGATTGAGGATTGAAAATTGAGTATTGAGGATTGAAGATTGAGGATTGAGGATTGAGGATTGAGGATTGAGGATTGAAGATTGAGTATTGAGGATTGAAGATTGAGGACTGAGGATTGAGGATTGAGGATTGAGGATTGAAGATTGAGGATTGAGGATTGATGATTGAGGATTGAGCATTGAGGATTGAACATTGAATATTGATGATTGAAGATTGAGGATTGAGGATTGAGGGTTGTGGATTGTGGACGAGTACTGAGGGTTGAATATTGATGATTGAGGTCTGAGGATTGAGGATTGAGGATTGAAAATTGAGGATTGAGGATTGAGGAATGAGGATTGAGGATTGAAGATTGAGTATTGAGGATTGAATATTGAGGATTGAGATTTGATTATTGAATATTGTGGATTGAGTATTGAACCATGAGGATTCAGGATATTCTATTGTGTATTGAGAATTGAGGATTGATCGTTGAGTATTGAGGATTCATGGCTGAGGGTTGTGTGTTGAATATTGAGGGTTGAGGATTGAGGATTGAGGATTGAGGATTGAGGATTGAAGATTGAGTATTGATGATTGAATACTGAGGATTGAGGATTGAGGTTTGAGGATTGAGGATTGAGGATTGAGAATTGAGGATGAGGACTGAGGGTTGAGGATTGAGGTTTGATGAATGAGGATTGAGGGTTGAAGATTGAGGATTGAGGATTGAGGACTGAGGACCTTGAATTGGAGATTGATTATTGAGGATTGAAGATTGAGGATTGATGATTGAGGATTGAGAATTGAGAATTGAGGATGAGGACTGAGGGTTGAGGATTGAGGTTTGAGAAATGAGGATTGAGGATTGAGGATTGAGGATTAAGGATTGAGGATTGAGGATTGTGTATTAAAGATTGAGTATTGATCACTGAGTATTGAGGATTGAGGATTGAGGATTGAGGATTGAGGATTGAAGATTCAGTATTGACGATTGAAGATTGAGGATTGAGGATTGAGGATTGAAGATTGAGTATTGAGGATAGAAGATTGAGTATTGAGGTTTGAGGATTGAGGATTGAGGATTGAGGATTGAAGGTTGAGGATTGGGTATTGAGGACTGAACATTGAGGATTGAGGATTGAGTATTGAAGGTTGAATATTGATGAATGAAGATTAACGATTGAGGATTGAGGGTTGTGGATTGAGGACAAGGACTGAGGGTTGAGTATTGTTACTTGAGGTGTGAGGATTGAGGATTGAGGATTGCGAATTGAGGATTTAAGGTTGAAGTTTGAGGATTGGGTATTGAGGATTGTAGAATGAGGATTGAGGATTGAGGATTGAGGATTGAGGATTGAGTATTGAGGATTGAAGATTGAGGATTGAGGATTGAGGATTGAGGATTGAGGATTGAAGATTGAGGATTGGGGATTGATGATTGAGTATTGAGCATTGAGGATTGAAGATTGAATATTGATGATTAAAGATTGAGGATTGAGGATTGAGTGTTGTGGATTGAGGACGAGTACTGAGGGTTGAATATTGATGACTGAGGTCTGAGTATTGAGGTTTGAGGATTGAAAATTGAGGATTGAGGATTGAGGATTGAGGATTGAAGATTGAGTATTGAGGATTGAAGATTGAGGATTGAGGATTGAGGATTGAGGATTGTGTATTGAAGATTGAAGATTGAGGATTGAGGATTGAGGATTGAGGATTGAGGATTGAGGACTGAAGATTGAGGATTGGGGATTGAGGATTGACGATTGAGCATTGAGTATTGAGGATTGAGAATTGAGGATTGAGGTTTGAAATTGAGTATTCAGGATTGAAGATTGATGATTGAGATTTGATTATTGAATATTGTGGATTGAGTATTGAACCATGAGAATTCAGAATATTCTATTGAGTATTGAGAATTGAGTATTGTTCGTTGAGTATTGAGGATACATGGCTGAGGGTTGTGTGTTGAATATTGAGGGTTGAGGATTGAGGATTGAGGACTGAGGATTGAGGATTGAGAATTAAGGATTGTTGATAGAGGATTGAAGATTGAGGATTGGGTATTGAGGATTGAAGAATGAGGATTGAGGATTGAGGATTGAGGATTGAGGGTTGAGGATCTAGGATTGGAGATTGATTATTGAGGATTGGAGGTTGAGGATTGATTATTGAGGATTGGAGGTTGAGGATTGATGATTGAGGATTGAGAATCTAGGATTGGAGATTGATTATTGAGGATTGAAGATTGAGGATTGATGATTGAGGATTGAGAAATGAGAATTGAGGATGAGGACTGACGGTTGAGGATTGAGGTTTGAGAAATGAGGATTGAGGATTGAGGATTGAGGATTGAGGATTGAGGATTGAGGATTGTGTATTAAAGATTGAGTATTGATCACTGAGGATTGAGGATTGAGTATTGAGGATTGAGGATTGAGGGTTGAAGATTGAATATTGAGGATTGAAGATTGAGGATTGATGATTAAGAATTGAGGATGGAGGATGAGGGCTGAGGGTTGAGGATTGAGGTTTGAGGAGTGAGGACAGAGGATTGAGGATTGAGAATTGAGGATTGAAGATTGAGGATTGAGGATTGAAAATTGAGTATTGAGGATTGAAGATTGAGGATTGAGGATTGACGATTGAGGATTGAGGATTGAAGATTGAGTATTGAGGATTGAAGATTGAGGATTGAGGATTGAGGATTGAGGATTGAGGATTGAAGATTGAGGATTGAGGATTGAGGATTGAGGATTGAGCATTGAGGATTGAAGATTGAATATTGATGATTGAAGATTGAGGATTGAGGATTGAGGGTTGTGTATTGAGGACGAGGACTGAGTGTTGAATATTGATGATTGAGGTCTGAGGATTGAGGATTGAGGATTGAAAATTGAGGATTGAGGATTGAGCATTGAGGATTGAAGATTGAATATTGATGATTGAAGATTGAGGATTGAGGATTGAGGGTTGTGTATTGAGGACGAGGACTGAGTGTTGAATATTGATGATTGAGGTCTGAGGATTGAGGATTGAGGATTGAAAATTGAGGATTGAGGATTGAGGATTGAGGATTGAGGATTGAAGATAGGATATTGAGGATTGAAGATTGAGGATTGAGGATTGAGGATTGAGGATTGATGATTGAAGATTGTGTATTGAGTGTTGATTATTGAGTATTGATGATTGAATATTGAGGATTGAGGATTGAGGTTTGAGGATTGAGGACGAGGACTGACGGTAGAGGATTGAGGTTTGGCGGCTGAGGACTGAGGATTGAGGATTGAGAATTAAGGATTGTTGATAGAGGACTGAAGATTGAGGACTGGGTATTGGGGATTGAAGAATGAGGATTGAGGATTGAGGATTGAGGATTGAGGGTTGAGGGTCTAGGATTGGAGATTGATTATTGAGGATTGAAGATTGGGGATTGAGGATTGAGGATTGAAAATTGAGTGTTGAGGATGAGGTCTGAGGGTTGAGGATTGAGGTTTGAGAAATGAGGATTGATGACTGAGGATTGAGGATTGAGGATTCAGGATTGAGGATTGAGGACTGAGTATTGAAGATTGAGTATTGATCACTGAGGATTGAGGATTGAGGTTTGAGGACTGTGGATTGAGGATTGAAGATTGAGTATTGAGGATTGATGGTTGAGGATTGAGGATTGAGGATTGAGGATCGAGGATTGAGTGCTGATGATTGAGGATTGATGATGGAGGATTGAGGATTGAGGATTGGGTATTGAGGATTAAGCGTTGAGGTTTGAGGACTGAGGGCTGAGGATTGAGGATTGAATATTGAGGATTGAAGATTGAATATTGATGATTGAAGATTGAGGATTGAGGATTGAGGGTTGTGTATTGAGGACGAGGACTGAGTGTTGAATATTGATGATTGAGGTCTGAGGATTGAGGATTGAGGATTGAAAATTGAGGATTGAGGATTGAGCATTGAGGATTGAAGATTGAATATTGATGATTGAAGATTGAGGATTGAGGATTGAGGGTTGTGTATTGAGGACGAGGACTGAGTGTTGAATATTGATGATTGAGGTCTGAGGATTGAGGATTGAGGATTGAAAATTGAGGATTGAGGATTGAGGATTGAGGATTGAGGATTGAAGATAGGATATTGAGGATTGAAGGTTGAGGATTGAGGATTGAGGATTGAGGATTGATGATTGAAGATTGTGTATTGAGTGTTGATTATTGAGTATTGATGATTGAATATTGAGGATTGAGGATTGAGGTTTGAGGATTGAGGACGAGGACTGACGGTAGAGGATTGAGGTTTGGCGGCTGAGGACTGAGGATTGAGGATTGAGAATTAAGGATTGTTGATAGAGGACTGAAGATTGAGGACTGGGTATTGGGGATTGAAGAATGAGGATTGAGGATTGAGGATTGAGGATTGAGGGTTGAGGGTCTAGGATTGGAGATTGATTATTGAGGATTGAAGATTGGGGATTGAGGATTGAGGATTGAAAATTGAGAGTTGAGGATGAGGTCTGAGGGTTGAGGATTGAGGTTTGAGAAATGAGGATTGATGACTGAGGATTGAGGATTGAGGATTCAGGATTGAGGATTGAGGACTGAGTATTGAAGATTGAGTATTGATCACTGAGGATTGAGGATTGAGGTTTGAGGACTGTGGATTGAGGATTGAAGATTGAGTATTGAGGATTGATGGTTGAGGATTGAGGATTGAGGATTGAGGATCGAGGATTGAGTGCTGATGATTGAGGATTGATGATGGAGGATTGAGGATTGAGGATTGGGTATTGAGGATTAAGCGTTGAGGTTTGAGGACTGAGGGCTGAGGATTGAGGATTGAATATTGAGGATTGAAGATTGAGGATTGATGATTAAGGATTGAGGATGGAGGATGAGGGCTGAGTGTTGAGGATTGAGGTTTGAGGGCTGAGGACAGAGGATTGAGGATTGAGAATTGAGGATTGAGGATTGAGGATTGAGGATTGAAAATTGAGTATTGAGGACTGAATATTGAGGATTGAGGATTGACGATTGAGGATTGAGGATTGAAGATTGAGTGTTGAGGATTGAAGGTTGAGGATTGAGGATTGAGGATTGAGGATTGAGGATTGAAGATTGAGGATTGAGGATTGAGGATTGAGGATTGAGCATTGAGGATTGAAGATTGAATATTGATGATTGAAGATTGAGGATTGAGGATTGAGTGTTGTGGATTGAGGACGAGGACTGAGGGTTGAATATTGATGATTGAGGTCTGAGGATTGAGGATTGAGGATTGAAAATTGAGGATTGAGGATTGAGGATTGAGGATTGAGGATTGAAGCTTGGATATTGAGGATTGAAGATTGAGGATTGAAGATTGAGGACTGAGGATTGAGGCTTGAAGGTTGAGTATTGAAGATTCAGGATTGAGGTTTGAGGACTGAGGATTGAGGATTGAAGATTGAAGGTTGAGGATTGAAGATTGAGTATTGATGATTGAATACTGAGGATTGAGGATTGAGGTTTGAGGATTGAGGACGAGGACTGACGGTAGAGGTTTGAGGTTTGTGGTTTGAGGATTGAGGATTGAGGACTGAGGATTGAGGATTGAGGATTGAGGATTAAGCATTGAGCATTGAAGATTGAAGACTGGGGATTGAGGATTGATGATTGAGAATTAAGGATTGAAGATTGTGGATTGAGGATCTAGGGTTGGAGATTGATTATTGAGGATTGAAGATTGAGGATTGAGGATTGAGGATTGAGGATTGAGAATTGAGGATGAGGACTGAGGCTTGAGGATTGAGGTTTGAGGAATGGGGATTGAGGGTTGAGGGTTGAGGATTGAGGATTGAGGATTGAGGATTGAGTATTGAAGATTGAGTATTGATGCCTGTGGATTGAGGATTGAGGATTGAGGATTGAGGATTGGGGATTGAATATTGAGTACTGAGGATTGAAGATTGAGGATTGAGGATTGAGGATTGAGGTTGGAGGATGAGGGCTGAGGGTTGAGGATTGAGGTTTGAGTATTGAATCCTGAGAATTCAGGATATTCTATTGAGTATTGAGAATTGAGTATTGATGGTTGAGTACTAAGGACTGAGGATTGAGGATTGAAGGTTGAGTATTGAGGATTTAGAATTGAGGTTTGAGGACTGAGGACAGAGGATTGAGGACTGAGGATTGAGGATGAGGGCTGAGGGTCGGGGATTGAGGTTTGGCGGCTGAGGACTGAGGATTGAGGATTGAGAATTAAGGATTGTTGATAGAGGACTGAAGATTGAGGATTGGGTATTGAGGATTGAAGGATGAGGATTGAGGATTGAGGATTGAGGATTGAGGGTTGAGGATCTAGGATTGGAGATTGATTATTGAGGATTGAAGATTGGGTATTGAGGATTGAGGATTGAGTATCTAGGATTGGAGGTTGATTATTGAGGATTGAAGATTGGGGATTGGGGATTGAGAATTGAGTATGTAGGATTGGAGATTGATTATTGAGGATTGAAGATTGAGGATTGAGGATTGAGGATTGAAAATTGAGGATTGAGGATTGAGGATTGAGGATTGAGGATTGAGGATTGAGTATTGAAGATTGAGTATTGATCACTGAGGATTGAGGATTGAGGTTTGAGGACTGAGGATTGAGGATTGAAGATTGAGTATTGAGGATTGATGGCTGAGGATTGAGGATTGAGGATTGAGGATCGAGGATTGAGTAATGATGATTGAGGATTGATGATTGAGGATTGAAGATTGAGGATTGGGTATTGAGGATTGAGCGTTGAGGTTTGAGGACTGAGGGCAGAGGATTGAGGATTGAGGATTGAGGGTTGAGGATTGAGGATTGAAGATTCAGGATTGGGGACTGAGGATTGAAGATTCAGTATTGAGGATTGAGGATTGAGGATTGAGGATTGAGGATTGAAGATTCAGTATTGACGATTGAAGATTGAGGATTGAGGATTGAGGATTGAAGATTGAGTATTGAGGATAGAAGATTGAGGATTGAGGTTTGAGGATTGAGGATTGAGGATTGAGGATTGAAGGTTGAGGATTGGGTATTGAGGACTGAACATTGAGGATTGAGGATTGAGTATTGAAGGTTGAATATTGATGAATGAAGATTAACGATTGAGGGTTGAGGGTTGTGGATTGAGGACAAGGACTGAGGGTTGAGTATTGTTACTTGAGGTCTGAGGATTGAGGATTGAGGATTGCGAATTGAGGATTTAAGGTTGAAGATTGAGGATTGGGTATTGAGGATTGTAGAATGAGGATTGAGGATTGAGGATTGAGGATTGAGGATTGAGTATTGAGGATTGAAGATTGAGGATTGAGGATTGAGGATTGAGGATTGAGGATTGAAGATTGAGGATTGGGGATTGATGATTGAGGATTGAGCATTGGGGATTGAAGATTGGATATTGATGATTAAAGATTGAGGATTGAGGATTGAGTGTTGTGGATTGAGGACGAGTACTGAGGGTTGAATATTGATGACTGAGGTCTGAGTATTGAGGATTGAGGATTGAAAATTGAGGATTGAGGATTGAGGATTGAGGATTGAAGATTGAGTATTGAGGATTGAAGATTGAGGATTGAGGATTGAGGATTGAGGATTGTGTATTGAAGATTGAAGATTGAGGATTGAGGATTGAGGATTGAGGATTGAGGATTGAGGACTGAAGATTGAGGATTGGGGATTGAGGATTGACGATTGAGCATTGAGTATTGAGGATTGAGAATTGAGGATTGAGGTTTGAAATTGAGTATTCAGGATTGAAGATTGATGATTGAGATTTGATTATTGAATATTGTGGATTGAGTATTGAACCATGAGAATTCAGAATATTCTATTGAGTATTGAGAATTGAGTATTGTTCGTTGAGTATTGAGGATACATGGCTGAGGGTTGTGTGTTGAATATTGAGGGTTGAGGATTGAGGATTGAGGACTGAGGATTGAGGATTGAGAATTAAGGATTGTTGATAGAGGATTGAAGATTGAGGATTGGGTATTGAGGATTGAAGAATGAGGATTGAGGATTGAGGATTGAGGATTGAGGGTTGAGGATCTAGGATTGGAGATTGATTATTGAGGATTGGAGGTTGAGGATTGATTATTGAGGATTGGAGGTTGAGGATTGATGATTGAGGATTGAGGATCTAGGATTGGAGATTGATTATTGAGGATTGAAGATTGAGGATTGATGATTGAGGATTGAGAATTGAGAATTGAGGATGAGGACTGAGGGTTGAGGATTGAGGTTTGAGAAATGAGGATTGAGGATTGAGGATTGAGGATTGTGTATTAAAGATTGAGTATTGATCACTGAGGATTGAGGATTGAGTATTGAGGATTGAGGATTGAGGGTTGAAGATTGAATATTGAGGATTGAAGATTGAGGATTGATGATTAAGAATTGAGGATGGAGGATGAGGGCTGAGGGTTGAGGATTGAGGTTTGAGGAGTGAGGACAGAGGATTGAGGATTGAGGATTGAAGATTGAGGATTGAGGATTGAAAATTGAGTATTGAGGATTGAAGATTGAGGATTGAGGATTGACGATTGAGGATTGAGGATTGAAGATTGAGTATTGAGGATTGAAGATTGAGGATTGAGGATTGAGGATTGAGGATTGAGGATTGAAGATTGAGGATTGAGGATTGAGGATTGAGGATTGAGCATTGAGGATTGAAGATTGAATATTGATGATTGAAGATTGAGGATTGAGGATTGAGGGTTGTGTATTGAGGACGAGGACTGAGTGTTGAATATTGATGATTGAGGTCTGAGGATTGAGGATTGAGGATTGAAAATTGAGGATTGAGGATTGAGGATTGAGGATTGAGGATTGAAGATTGGATATTGAGGATTGAAGATTGAGGATTGAGGATTGAGGATTGAGGATTGATGATTGAAGATTGTGTATTGAGTGTTGATTATTGAGTATTGATGATTGAATATTGAGGATTGAGGATTGAGGTTTGAGGATTGAGGACGAGGACTGACGGTAGAGGATTGAGGTTTGGCGGCTGAGGACTGAGGATTGAGGTTTGAGAATTAAGGATTGTTGATAGAGGACTGAAGATTGAGGACTGGGTATTGGGGATTGAAGAATGAGGATTGAGGATTGAGGATTGAGGATTGAGGGTTGAGGGTCTAGGATTGGAGATTGATTATTGAGGATTGAAGATTGGGGATTGAGGATTGAGGATTGAAAATTGAGAGTTGAGGATGAGGTCTGAGGGTTGAGGATTGAGGTTTGAGAAATGAGGATTGATGACTGAGGATTGAGGATTGAGGATTCAGGATTGAGGATTGAGGACTGAGTATTGAAGATTGAGTATTGATCACTGAGGATTGAGGATTGAGGTTTGAGGACTGTGGATTGAGGATTGAAGATTGAGTATTGAGGATTGATGGTTG
Source organism: Calliopsis andreniformis (assembly GCF_051401765.1). NCBI lineage: Eukaryota > Metazoa > Arthropoda > Insecta > Hymenoptera > Andrenidae > Calliopsis > Calliopsis andreniformis. The sequence goes on from NW_027480449.1 coordinate 1,677,641, forward strand.
AGGATTGAGGATTGAGGATTGAGGATCGAGGATTCAGTACTGATGATTGAGGATTGATGATAGTGGATTGAGGATTGAGGATTGGGTATTGAGGATTAAGCGTTGAGGTTTGAGGACTGAGGGCTGAGGATTGAGGATTGGGGATTGAGGGTTGAGGATTGAGGATTGATGATTGAGGATTGGGGACTGAGGATTGAAGATTCAGGATTGAGGATTGAGGATTGAGGATCTAGGATTGGAGATAGATTATTGAGGATTGAAGATTGAGGATTGATGATTGAGGATTTAGAATTGAGAATTGAGGATGAGGTCTGAGGGTTGGGGATTGAGGTTTGAGAGCTGAGGATTGAGGATTGAGGATTGAGGATTGAAGATTGAGTATTGAGAATTGAGGATTGAGGATTGAGGATTGATGATTGATGATTGAAGATTGTGTATTGAGGATTGAAGATTGAGGATTGAGGATTGAGGATTGAGGATTGAGGATTGAGAATTGAGGATTGAGTATTCAAATTGAGTATTGAGGGTTGAAGATTGAGGATTGAGATTTGATTATTGAATATTGTGGATTGAGTATTGAACCATGGGGATTCAGGATATTCTATTGTGTATTGAGAATTGAGGATTGGTCGTTGAGTATTGAGGATTCATGGCTGAGGGTTGTGTGTTGAATATTGAGGGTTGAGAATTGAGGATTGAGGATTGAGGATTGAGGATTGAAGATTCAGTATTGATGATTGAATACTGAGGATTGAGGATTGAGGTTTGAGGATTGAGGACGAGGGCTGACGGTAGAGGATTGAGGATTGATGATTGAGAATTAAGGATTGATGATTGTGGATTGAGGATCTAGGATTGGAGATTGATTATTGAGGATTGAAGATTGAGGATTGAGGATTGAGGATTGAGGATTGAGTATTGAAGATTGAGTATTGATGCCTGAGGATTGAGGATTGAGGATTGAGGATTGAGGATTGGGGATTGAATATTGAGTACTGAGGATTGAAGATTGAGGATTGAGTATTGAGGGTTGAGGATGGAGGATGAGGGCTGAGGGTTGAGGATTGAGGTTTGAGTATTGAATCCTGAGAATTCAGGATATTCTATTGAGTATTGAGAATTGAGGATTCATGGTTGAGTACTGAGGACTGACGATTGAGGATTGAAGGTTGAGTATTGAGGATTCATAATTGAGGTTTGAGGACTGAGGATTGAGGATTGAAGATTGAGTATTGAGGATTGAATATTGAGGATTGAGGATTGAGGATTGAGGATGATGTCTGAGGGTTGAGAATTGAGGTTTGAGGACTGAGGACTGAGGATTGAGGACTGAGGATTGAGGATGAGGGCTGAGGGTCGGGGATTGAGGTTTGGCGGCTGAGGACTGAGGATTGAGGATTGAGAATTAAGGATTGTTGATAGAGGACTGAAGATTGAGGACTGGGTATTGGGGATTGAAGAATGAGGATTGAGGATTGAGGATTGAGGATTGAGGGTTGAGGGTCTAGGATTGGAGATTGATTATTGAGGATTGAAGATTGGGGATTGAGGATTGATGATTGAAAATTGAGAGTTGAGGATGAGGTCTGAGGGTTGAGGATTGTGGTTTGAGAAATGAGGATTGAAGATTGAGGATTGAGGATTGAGGATTGAGGATTGAGGATTGAGGATTGAGTATTGAAGATTGAGTATTGATCACTGAGGATTGAGGATTGAGGTTTGAGGACTGTGGATTGAGGATTGAAGATTGAGTATTGAGGATTGATGGTTGAGGATTGAGGATTGAAGATTGGGGATCGAGGATTGAGTACTGATGATTGAGGATTGATGATAGAGGATTGAGGATTGAGGATTGGGTATTGAGGATTAAGCGTTGAGGTTTGAGGACTGAGGGCTGAGGATTGAGGATTGAGGATTGAGGGTTGAGGATTGAGGATTGAAGATTGAGGATTGGGGACTGAGGATTGAAGATTCAGGATTGAAGATTGAGGATTGAGGATTGAGGATTGAGGATTGAGGATTGAGGATTGAGTATTGAAGATTGAGTATTGATCACTGAGGATTGAGGATTGAGGTTTGAGGACTGTGGATTGAGGATTGAAGATTGAGTATTGAGGATTGATGGTTGAGGATTGAGGATTGAAGATTGGGGATCGAGGATTGAGTACTGATGATTGAGGATTGATGATAGAGGATTGAGGATTGAGGATTGGGTATTGAGGATTAAGCGTTGAGGTTTGAGGACTGAGGGCTGAGGATTGAGGATTGAGGATTGAGGGTTGAGGATTGAGGATTGAAGATTGAGGATTGGGGACTGAGGATTGAAGATTCAGGATTGAGGATTGAGGATTGAGGATCTAGGATTGGAGATAGATTATTGAGGATTGAAGATTGAGGATTGATGATTAAGGATTTAGAATTGAGAATTGAGGATTAGGTCTGAGGGTTGAGGATTGAGGTTGAGAAATGAGGATTGAGGATTGAGGATTGAGGATTGAAGATTGAGTATTGAGAATTGAGGATTGAGGATTGAGGATTGAGGATTGAGGATTGAGGATTGAGGATTGAGGATTGAGGACTGAGGGTTGAAGATTGAGGATTGGGTATTGAGGACTGAGCATTGAGGATTGAGGGTTGATGATTGAATATTGAGGATTGAAGATTGAGGATTGATGATTAAGGATTGAGGATGGAGGATGAGGGCTGAGTGTTGAGGATTGAGGTTTGAGGACTGAGGACAGAGGATTGAGGATTGAGAATTGAGGATTGAGGATTGAGGATTGAGGATTGAGGATTGAAGATTGAGTATTGAGGATTTAAGATTGAGGATTGAGGATTGAGGATTGAGGATTGATGATTGAATATTGTGGATTGAGTATTGAACCATGAGGATTCAGGATATTCTATTGTGTATTGAGAATTGAGGATTGATCGTTGAGTATTGAGGATTCATGGCTGAGGGTTGTGATTTGAATATTGAGGGTTGAGTATTGGGGATTGAGGATTGAGGATTGAGGATTGAAGATTGAGTATTGATGATTGAATACTGAGGATTGAGGATTGAGGTTTGAGGATTGAGGACGACGACTGACGATAGAGGATTGAGGTTTGAGGTTTGAGGATTGAGGATTGAGGACTGAGGATTGAGGATTGAGGATTAGGCATTGAGGATTGAAGATTGAAGACTGGGGATTGAGTATTGATGATTGAGAATTAAAGATTGAAGACTGTGGATTGAGGATCAAGGATTGGAGATTGATTATTGAGGATTGAAGATTGAGGATTGAGGATTGAGGATTGAGGATTGAGAATTGAGGATGAGGACTGAGGGTTGAGGATTGAGGATTGAGGATTGAGGATTGAAAATTGAGTATTGAGGATTGAAGATTGAGGATTGAGGATTGAGGATTGAGGATTGAGGATTGAAGATTGAGGATTGAAGATTGAGTATTGAGGATTGAAGATTGAGGATTGAGGATTGAGTATTGAGGATTGAGGATTGAAGATTGAGGATTGAGGATTGATGATTGAGGATTGAGCATTGAGGATTGAAGATTGAATATTGATGATTGAAGATTGAGGATTGAGGATTGAAGGTTGTGGATTGAGGACGAGTACTGAGGGTTGAATATTGATGATTGAGGTCTGAGGATTGAGGATTGAGGATTGGAAATTCAGGATTGAGGATTGAGGATTGAGGATTGAGGATTGAAGATTGAGTATTGAGGATTGAAGGTTGAGGATTGCGATTGATTATTGAATATTGTGGATTGAGTATTGAACCATGAGGATTCAGGATATTCTATTGTGTATTGAGAATTGAGGATTGATCGTTGAGTATTGAGGATTCATGGCTGAGGGTTGTGTGTTGTATATTGAGGATTGACGATTGAGGATTGAGGATTGAGGATTGAGGATTGAGGATTGAGGATTGAGGATTGAGAATTGAGGATGAGGACTGAGGGTTGAGGATTGAGGTTTGAGGAACGGGGATTGAGGGTTGAGGTTTGAGGATTGACGATTGAGGATTGAGGACTGAGTATTGAAGACTGAGTATTGATGGTTGAGTACTGAGGACTGAGGATTGAGGATTGAAGGTTGAGTATTGAGGATTCAGAATTGAGGTTTGAGGACTGAGGATTGAGGATTGAAGATTGAGTATTGAGGATTGAAGATTGAGGATTGAGGATTGAGGATTGAGGATTGAGGATGATGTCTGAGGGTTGAGGATTGAGGTTTGAAGACTGAGGACTGAGGATTGAGGACTGAGGATTGAGGATGAGGGCTGAGGGTCAGGGATTGAGGTTTGGCGGCTGCGGACTGAGGATTGAGGATTGAGAATTAAGGATTGTTGATAGAGGACTGAAGATTGAGGATTGGGTATTGAGGATTGAAGAATGAGGATTGAGGATTGAGGATCGAGAATTGAGGGTTGAGGATCTAGGATTGGAGATTGATTATTGAGGATTGAAGATTGGGGATTGAGTATTGAGGATTGATGGTTGAGAATTGAGGATGGAGGATTGAGGATTGAGAATTGAGTATTGAAGATTGAGTATTGATCACTGAGGATTGAGGATTGAGGTTTGAGGACTGAGGATTGAGGATTGAAGATTGAGTATTGAGGATTGATGGTTGAGAATTGAGGATGGAGGATTGAGGATCGAGGATTGAGTATTGATGATTGAGGATTGATGATTGAGGATTGAGGATTGAGGATTGGGTATTGAGGATTGAGCGTTGAGGTTTGAGGACTGAGGGCTGAGGATTGAGGATTGAGGATTGAGGGTTGAGGATTGAGGATTCAGAATTGAGGTTTGAGGGCTGAGGATTGAGGATTGAAGATTGAGTGTTGAGGATGGAGTATTGAGGATTGAGGATGATGTCTGGGGGTTGACGATTGAGGTTTGATGGCTGAGGACTGAGGATTGAGGACTGAGGATTGAGGATGAGGGCTGAGGGTCGGGGATTGAGGTTTCACGACTGAGGACTGAGGATTGAGGATTGAGAATTCAGGATTGTTGATAGAGGATTGAAGATTGAGGATTGGGTACTGAGGATTGAAGAATGAGGATTGAGGATTGAGGATTGAGGATTGAGGGTTGAGGATCTAGGATTGGAGATTGATTATTGAGTATTGAAGATTGGGGATTGAGGATTGAGGATCTAGGATTGGAGATTGATTATTGAGGATTGAAGATTGAGGATTGATGATTGAGGATTTGGAATTGAGAATTGAGGATGAGGTCTGAGTGTTGAGGATTGAGGTTTGAGAAATGAGGATTGAGGATTGAGTATTGAGGATTGAAGATTGAGTATTGAGAATTGAGGATTGAGGATTGAGGATTGAGGATTGAGGATTGATGATTGAGGACTGAGGGTTGAAGATTGAGTATTGGGTATTGAGGACTGAGCATTGAGGATTGAGGATTGAGGATTGAAGGTTGAATATTGATGAATGAAGATTAACGATTGAGGATTGAGGGTTGTGGATTGAGGACGAGGACTGAGGGTTGAGTATTGTTACTTGAGGTCTGAGGATTGAGGATTAAGGTTTGAAGATTGAGGATTGAGGATTGATGATTGAGGATTGAGCATTGAGTATTGAAGATTGAATATTGATGATTGAGGATTGATGATTGAGGATTTGGAATTGAGAATTGAGGATGAGGTCTGAGAGTTGAGGATTGAGGTTTGAGAAATGAGGATTGAGGATTGAGGATTGAGGATTGAAGATTGAGTATTGAGAATTGAGGATTGAGTATTGAGGATTGAGGACTGAGGATTGAGGATTGAGGATTGAGCATTAAGGATTGAAGATTGAGGACTGGCGATTGAGGATTGAAGATTGAGGATTAAGGATTGAGGATTGAGGATTGAGGATTGAAGATTGAAGACTGGGGATTGAGGATTGAAGATTGAGAATTAAGGATTGAAGATTGTGGATTGAGGATCAAGGATTGGAGATTGATTATTGAGGATTGAAGATTGAGTATTGAGAATTGAGGATTGAGGATTGAGGATTGAGGATTGAGGACTCAGGGTTGAAGATTGAGGATTGGGTATTGAGGACTGAGCATTGAGGATTGAGGATTGAGGATTGAAGGTTGAATATTGATGAATGAAGATTAACGATTGAGCATTGAGGGTTGTGGATTGAGGACGAGGACAGAGGGTTGAGTATTGTTACTTGAGGTCTGAGGATTGAGGATTAAGGATTGAAGATTGAGGATTGAGGATTGATGATTGAGGATTGAGCATTGAGGATTGAAGATTGAATATTGATGATTGAAGATTGAGGATTGAGGATTGAGGGTTGTGGACTGAGGACGAGTACTGAGGGTTGAATATTGATGATTGAGGTCTGAGGATTGAGGATTGAGGATTGAAAATTGAGGATTGAGGATTGAGGATTGAGGATTGAGGATTGAAGATTGAGTATTGAGGATTTAAGATTGAGGATTGAGGATTGAGGATTGAGGATTGATGATTGAAGATTGTGTATTGAAGATTGAAGATTGAGGATTGAGGATTGAGGATTGAGGATTGAGGACTGAGAATTGAGGATTGAGGATTGAAATTGAGTATTGAGGATTGAAGATTGAGGATTGAGAGTTGATTATTGAATATTGTGGATTGAGTATTGAACCATGAGGATTCAGGATATTCTATTGTGTATTGAGAATTGAGGATTGATCGTTGAGTATTGAGGATTCATGGCTGAGGGTTGTGTGTTGTATATTGAGGATTGACGATTGAGGATTGAGGATTGAGGATTGAGGATTGAGGATTGAGGATTGAGGATTGAGGACTGAGGACTGAGGATTGAGGATTGAGGATTAAGCATTGAGGATTGAAGATTAGAGACTGGGGATTGAGGATTGATGATTGAGTATTAAGGATTGAAGATTGTGGATTGAGGATCTAGGATTGGAGATTGATTATTGAGGATTGAAGTTTGAGGATTGAGGATTGAGGATTGAGTATTGAGGATGGAGGATGAGGGCTGAGGGTTGAGGATTGAGGTTTGAGTATTGAATCCTGAGAATTCAGGATATTCTACTGAGTATTGAGAATTGAGGATTGATGGTTGAGTACTGAGGACTGAGGATTGAGGATTGAAGGTTGAGTATTGAGGATTCAGAATTGAGGTTTGAGGACTGAGGATTGAGGATTGAAGATTGAGTATTGAGGATTGAAGATTGAGGATTGAGGATTGAGAATTGAGGATTGAAGATGATGTCTGAGGGTTGAGGATTGAGGCTTGAGGACTGAGGACTGAGGATTGAGGACTGAGGATTGAGGATGAGGGTTGACGGTCGAGGATTGAGGTTTGGCGGCTGAGGACTGAGGATTGAGAGTTGAGAATTAAGGATTGTTGATAGAGGACTGAAGATTGAGGATTGGGTATTGAGGATTGAAGAATGAGGATTGAGGATTGAGGATTGAGGATTGAGGATTGAGGATTGAAGATTGAGGATTGGGTATTGAGGCTGAACATTGAGGATTGTGGATTGAGGATTGAAGGTTGTATATTGATGAATGAAGATTAACGATTGAGGATTGAGTGTTGTGGATTGAGGACGAGGACTGAGGGTTGAGTATTGATACTTGAGGTCTGAGGATTGAGGATTGAGGATTGCGAATTGAGGATTGAAGATTGAAGATTGAGGATTGGGTATTGAGGATTGTAGAATGAGGATTGAGGATTGAGGATTGAGGATTGAGGATTGAAAATTGAGTACTGAGGGCTGAAGATTGAGGATTGAGTATTGAGGATTGAGGATTGAGGATTGATGATTGAGGATTTAGAATTGAGAATTGAGGATGAGGTATGAGGGTTGAGGATTGAGGTTGAGAAATGAGGATTGAGGATTGAGGGTTGAGGATTGAGGATTGAAGATTGAGGATTGGGGACTGAGGATTGAAGATTCAGGATTGAGGATTGAGGATTGAGGATCTAGGATTGGAGATAGATTATTGAGGATTGAAGATTGAGGATTGATGATTGAGGATTTAGAATTGAGAATTGAGGATGAGGTATGAGGGTTGAGGATTGAGGTTGAGAAATGAGGATTGAGGACTGAGGATTGAGGATTGAAGATTGAGTATTGAGAATTGAGGATTGAGGATTGAGGATTGAGGATTGAGGATTGAGGATTGAGGATTGAGGACTGAGGGTTGAAGATTGAGGATTGGGTATTGAGGACTGAGCATTGAGGATTGAGGATTGAGGATTGAAGGTTGAATATTGATGAATGAAGATTAACGATTGAGGATTGAGTGTTGTGGATTGAGGACGAGGACTGAGGGTTGAGTATTGTTACTTGAGGTCTGAGGATTGAGGATTGAGGATTGAAGATTGAGGATTGAGGATTGAGGATTGAGGATTGAGGACTGAGGTTTGAAGATTGAGGATTGCGTATTGAAGACTGAGCATTGAGGATTGAGGATTGAGGATTGAAGGTTGAATATTGATGAATGAAGATTAACGATTGAGGATTGAGTGTTGTGGATTGAGGACGAGGACTGAGGGTTGAGTATTGTTACTTGAGGTCTGAGGATTGAGGATTGAGGATTGAAGATTGAGGATTGAGGGTTAATGATTGAGGATTGAGCATTGAGGATTGAAGGTTGAATATTGATGATTGAAAGTTGAGGATTGAGGATTGAGGGTTGTGGATTGAGGACGAGTACTGAGGGTTCAATATTGATGATTGAGGTCTGAGGATTGAGGACTGAGGATTGAAAATTGAGGATTGAGGATTGAGGATTGAGGATTGAGGATTGAAGATTGAGTATTGAGGATTTAAGATTGAGGATTGAGGATTGAGGATTGAGGATTGATGATTGAAGATTGTGTATTGATGATTGAAGATTGAGGATTGAGGATTGAGGATTGAGGGTGAGGATTGAGAATTGAGGATTGAGTATTGAAGTTGAGTATTGAGGATTGAAGATTGAGGATTGAGATTTGATTATTGAATATTGTGGATTGAGTATTGAACCATGAGGATTCAGGATATTCTATTGTGTATTGAGAATTGAGGATTGATCGTTGAGTATTGAGGATTCATGGCTGAGGGTTGTGACATGAATATTGAGGGTTGAGTATTGGGGATTGAGGATTGAGGATTGAGGATTGAAGATTGAGTATTGATGATTGAATACTGAGGATTGAGGATTGAGGTTTGAGGATTGAGGACGAGGACTGACGGTAGAGGATTGAGGTTTGAGGTTTGAGGATTGAGGATTGAGGACTGAGGATTGAGGATTGAGGATTAGGCATTGAGGATTAAAGATTGGAGACTGGGGATTGAGGATTGATGATTGAGAATTAAGGATTGACGATTGTGGATTGAGGATCTAGGGTTGGAGATTGATTATTGAGGATTGAAGATTGAGGATTGAGGATTGAGGATTGAGGATTGAGAATTGAGGATGAGGACTGAGGGTTGAGGATTGAGGTTTGAGGAATGGGGATTGAGGGTTGAGGTTTGAGGATTGAGGATTGAGGATTGAGGATTGAGTATTGAAGATTGAGTATTGATGCCTCAGGATTGGGGATTGAGGATTGAGGATTGAGGATTGGCGATTGAATATTGAGTACTGAGGATTGAGGATTGAGGATTGAGGACTGAGGATTGAGGATTGAGGATGATGTCTGAGGGTTGAGGATTGAGGTTTGAGGACTGAGGACTGAGGATTGAGGACCGAGGATTGAGGATGAGGGCTGAGGGTCGGGGATTGAGGTTTGGCGGATGAGGACTGAGGATTGAGGTTTGAGAATTAAGGATTGTTGATAGAGGACGGAAGATTGAGGATTGGGTATTGGGGATTGAAGAATGACGATTGAGGATTGAGGATTGAGGATTGAGAATTGAAGATTGAGGATTGGGTATTGAGGACTGAACATTGAGGATTGAGGATTGAGGATTGAAGGTTGAATATTGATGAATGAAGATTAACGATTGAGGATTGAGGGTTGTGGATTGAGGACGAGGACTGATGGTTGAGTATTGTTACTTGAGGTATGAGGATTGAGGATTGCGACTTGAGGATTGAAGATTGAAGATTGAGGATTGGGTATTGAGGATTGTAGAATGAGGATTGAGGATTGAGGATTGAGGATTGAGGATTGAAAATTGAGTATTGAGGATTGAAGATTGAGGATTGAGGATTGAGGATTGAGGATTGAGGATTGAAGATTGAGGATTGAAGATTGAGTATTGAGGATTGAAGATTGAGGATTGAGGATTGAGTATTGAGGATTGAGGATTGAAGATTGAATATTGAGGATTGATGATTGAGGATTGAGCATTGAGGATTGAAGATTGAATATTGATGATTGAAGATTGAGGATTGAGGATTGAAGGTTGTGGATTGAGGACGAGTACTGAGGGTTGAATATTGATGATTGAGGTCTGAGGATTGAGGATTGAGGATTGGAAATTCAGGATTGAGGATTGAGGATTGAGGATTGAGGATTGAAGATTGAGTATTGAGGATTGAAGATTGAGGATTGAGGATTGAGGATTGAGGATTGAGGATTGAGGATTGAAGATTGTGGATTGGGGATTGAGGATTGACGATTGAGGATTGAGTATTGAGGATTGAGAATTGAGGATTGAGGATTGAAATTGAGTATTGAGGATTGAAGGTTGAGTATTGAGACTTGATTATTGAATCTTGTGGATTGAGTATTGAACCATGAGGATTCAGGATATTCTATTGTGTATTGAGAATTGAGATTTGATCGTTGAGTATTGAGGATTCATGGCTGAGGGTTGTGTGTTGAATATTGAGGGTTGAGAATTGAGGATTGAGGATTGAGGATTGAGGATTGAAGATTCAGTATTGATGATTGAATACTGAGGATTGAGGATTGAGGTTTGAGGATTGAGGACGAGGGCTGACGGTAGAGGATTGAGGATTGATGATTGAGAATTAAGGATTGATGATTGTGGATTGAGGATCTAGGATTGGAGATTGATTATTGAGGATTGAAGATTGAGGATTGAGGATTGAGGATTGAGGATTGAGTATGGAAGATTGAGTATTGATGCCTGAGGATTGAGGATTGAGGATTGAGGATTGAGGATTGGGGATTGAATATTGAGTACTGAGGATTGAAGATTGAGGATTGAGTATTGAGGGTTGAGGATGGAGGATGAGGGCTGAGGGTTGAGGATTGAGGTTTGAGTATTGAATCCTGAGAATTCAGGATATTCTATTGAGTATTGAGAATTGAGGATTCATGGTTGAGTACTGAGGACTGACGATTGAGGATTGAAGGTTGAGTATTGAGGATTCATAATTGAGGTTTGAGGACTGAGGATTGAGGATTGAAGATTGAGTATTGAGGATTGAATATTGAGGATTGAGGATTGAGGATTGAGGATTGAGGATGATGTCTGAGGGTTGAGAATTGAGGTTTGAGGACTGAGGACTGAGGATTGAGGTCTGAGGATTGAGGATGAGGGCTGAGGGTCGGGGATTGAGGTTTGGCGGCTGAGGACTGAGGATTGAGGATTGAGAATTAAGGATTGTTGATAGAGGACTGAAGATTGAGGACTGGGTATTGGGGATTGAAGAATGAGGATTGAGGATTGAGGATTGAGGATTGAGGGTTGAGGGTCTAGGATTGGAGATTGATTATTGAGGATTGAAGATTGGGGATTGAGGATTGATGATTGAAAATTGAGAGTTGAGGATGAGGTCTGAGGGTTGAGGATTGAGGTTTGAGAAATGAGGATTGAAGATTGAATATTGAGGATTGATGGTTGAGGATTGAGGATTGAGGATTGGGGATCGAGGATTGAGTACTGATAATTGAGGATTGATGATAGAGGATTGAGGATTGAGGATTGGGCATTGAGGATTGAGAATTGAAGATTGAGGATTGGGTATTGAGGACTGAACATTGAGGATTGAGGATTGAGGATTGAAGGTTGAATATTGATGAATGAAGATTAACGATTGAGGATTGAGGGTTGTGGATTGAGGACGAGGACTGATGGTTGAGTATTGTTACTTGAGGTATGAGGATTGAGGATTGAGGATTGCGAATTGAGGATTGAAGATTGAAGATTGAGGATTGGGTATTGAGGATTGTAGAATGAGGATTGAGGATTGAGGATTGAGGATTGAAAATTGAGTATTGAGGATTGAAGATTGAGGATTGAGGATTGAGGATTGAGGATTGAGGATTGAAGATTGAGGATTGAAGATTGAGTATTGAGGATTGAAGATTGAGGATTGAGGATTGAGTATTGAGGATTGAGGATTGAAGATTGAGGATTGAGGATTGATCATTGAGGATTGAGCATTGAGGATTGAAGATTGAATATTGATGATTGAAGATTGAGGATTGAGGATTGAAGGTTGTGGATTGAGGACGAGTACTGAGGGTTGAATATTGATGATTGAGGTCTGAGGAGTGAGGATTGAGGATTGGAAATTCAGGATTGAGGATTGAGGATTGAGGATTGAGGATTGAAGATTGAGTATTGAGGATTGAAGATTGAGGATTGCGATTGATTATTGAATATTGTGGATTGAGTATTGAACCATGAGGATTCAGGATATTCTATTGTGTATTGAGAATTGAGGATTGATCGTTGAGTATTGAGGATTCATGGCTGAGGGTTGTGTGTTGTATATTGAGGATTGACGATTGAGGATTGAGGATTGAGGATTGAGGATTGAAGATTGAGTATTGATGATTGAATACTGAGGATTGAGGATTGAGGTTTGAGGATTGAGGACGAGGACTGACGGTAGAGGATTGAGGTTTGAGGTTTGAGGATTGAGGATTGAAGCCTGAGGATTGAGGATTGAGGATTAAGCATTGAGGATTGAAGATTGAAGACTGGGGATTGAGTATTGATGATTGAGAATTAAGGATTGAAGACTGTGGATTGAGGATCAAGGATTGGAGATTGATTATTGAGGATTGAAGATTGAGGATTGAGGATTGAGGATTGAGGATTGAGAATTGAGCATTGACGATTGAAGATTGAATATTGATGATTGAAGATTGAGGATTGAGGATTGAGGGTTGTGGATTGTGGACGAGTACTGAGGGTTGAATATTGATGACTGAGGTCTGAGGATTGAGGATTGAGGGTTGAAAACTGAGGATTGAGGATTGAGGATTGAGGATTGAGGATTGAAGATTGAGGGTTGAAGATTGAGGATTGAGGATTGAGGATTGAGGATTGAGGATTGAAGATTGAGGATTGCGGATTGAGGATTGAGGATTGAGCATTGAGGATTGAGGATTGAATATTGCTGATTGAAGATTGAGGATTGAGGATTGACGATTGAGGATTGAGGATTGAAGATTGAGTATTGATGATTGACGATTGAGGATTGAGGATTGAAGATTGAGGATTGAGGATTGAGGGTTGTGGATTGAGGACGATGACTGAGGGTTGAATATTGATGATTGAGGTCTGAGGATTGAGGATTGAGGATTGAAAATTGTGGATTGAGGATTGAGGATTGAGGACTGAGGATTGAAGATTGGATATTGAGGATTGAAGATTGAGGATTGAGGATTGAGGATTGAGGATTGATGATTGAAGATTGTGTATTGCGGGTTGAAGATTGAGGATTGAGGATTGAGGATTGAGGATTGAGCATTGAGGATTGAAGATTGAATATTGACGATTGAAGATTGAGGATTGAGGATTGAGGGTTGTGGATTGAGGACGAGGACTGAGGGTTGAATATTGATGATTGAGGTCTGAGGATTGAGGATTGAGGATTGGAAATTCAGGATTGAGGATTGAGGATTGAGGATTGAGGATTGAAGATTGAGTATTGAGGATTGAAGATTGAGGATTGCGATTGATTATTGAATATTGTGGATTGAGTATTGAACCATGAGGATTCAGGATATTCTATTGTGTATTGAGAATTGAGGATTGATCGTTGAGTATTGAGGATTCATGGCTGAGGGTTGTGTGTTGTATATTGAGGATTGACGATTGAGGATTGAGGATTGAAGATTGAGGATTGAAGATTGAGTATTGATGATTGAATACTGAGGATTGAGGATTGAGGTTTGAGGATTGAGGACGAGGACTGACGGTAGAGGATTGAGGTTTGAGGTTTGAGGATTGAGGATTGAAGCCTGAGGATTGAGGATTGAGGATTAAGCATTGAGGATTGAAGATTGATGACTGGGGATTGAGTATTGATGATTGAGAATTAAGGATTGAAGACTGTGGATTGAGGATCAAGGATTGGAGATTGATTATTGAGGATTGAAGATTGAGGATTGAGGATTGAGGATTGAGGATTGAAAATTGAGGATTGAGGATTGAGGATTGAGGATTGAGGATTGAAGATTGATTATTGAGGATTGAAGATTGAGGATTGAGGATTGAGGATTGAGGACTGATGATTGAAGATTGTGTATTGAAGATTGAAGATTGAGGATTGAGGATTGAGGATTGAGGATTGAGGATTGAGGATTGTGGATTGAAGATTGAGTATTGATGATTGAATACTGATGATTGAGGATTGAGGTTTGAGGATTGAGGACGAGGACTGACGGTAGAGGATTGAAGATTGAGGATTGAGGATTGAGGGTTGAGGACTGAGGATTGAAGATTGATGACTGGGGATTGAGTATTGATGATTGAGAATTAAGGATTGAAGACTGTGGATTGAGGATCAAGGATTGGAGATTGATTATTGAGGATTGAAGATTGAGGATTGAGGATTGAGGATTGAGGATTGAAAATTGAGGATTGAGGATTGAGGATTGAGGATTGAGGATTGAAGTTTGATTATTGAGGATTGAAGATTGAGGATTGAGGATTGAGGATTGAGGACTGATGATTGAAGATTGTGTATTGAAGATTGAAGATTGAGGATTGAGGATTGAGGATTGAGGATTGAGGATTGAGGATTGTGGATTGAAGATTGAGTATTGATGATTGAATACTGATGATTGAGGATTGAGGTTTGAGGATTGAGGACGAGGACTGACGGTAGAGGATTGAAGATTGAGGATTGAGGATTGAGGGTTGAGGACTGAGGATTGAGGTTGAGGACTGAGGGTTGAGGATTGAGGTTTGAGGAATGGGGATTGAGGGTTGAGCTTTGAGGATTGAGGATTGAGGATTGAGGATTGAGTATTGAAGATTGTGTATTGATGCCTGAGGATTGAGGATTGAGGATTGAGGATTGAGGATTGGGGATTGAATATTGAGTACTGAGGATTGAAGATTGAGGATTGAGTATTGAGGATTGAGGATGGAGGATGAGGGCTGAGGGTTGAGGATTGAGGTTTGAGTATTGAATCCTGAGAATTCAGGATATTCTATTGAGTATTGAGAATTGAGGATTGATGGTTGAGTACTGTGGACTGAGGATTGAGGATTGAAGGTTGAGTATTGAGGATTCAGAATTGAGGTTTGAGGACTGAGGATTGAGGATTGAAGATTGAGTATTGAGGATTGAAGATTGAGGATTGAGGATTGAGGATTGAGGATTGAGGATTGAGGATTGAGGATTGAGGATTGAGGATTGGGGATTGAATATTGAGTACTGAGGATTGAAGATTGAGGATTGAGTATTGAGGATACAGGATGGAGGATGAGGGCTGAGGGTTGAGGATTGAGGTTTGAGTATTGAATCCTGAGAATTCAGGATATTCTATTGAGTATTGAGAATTGAGGATTGATGGTTGAGTACTGAGGACTGAGGATTGAGGATTGAAGGTTGACTATTGAGGATTCAGAATTGAGGTTTGAGGGCTGAGGATTGAGGATTGAAGATTGAGTATTGAGTATTGAAGATTGAGGATTGATGATTGAGGATTGAGGATTGAGGATGATGTCTGAGGGCTGAGGATTGAGGTTTGAGGACTGAGGACTGAGGGTTGAGGACTGAGGATTGAGGATGAGGGCTGAGTGTCGGGGATTGAGGTTTGACGACTGAGGACTGAGTATTGAGGATTGAGAATTCAGGATTGTTGATAGAGGATTGAAGATTGAGGATTGGGTATTGAGGATTGAAGAATGAGGATTGAGGATTGAGGATTGAGGATTGAGGGATGAGGATCTAGGATTGGAGATTGATTATTGAGGATTGAAGATTGGGGACTGAGGATTGAGGATTGATGATCTAGGATTGGAGATTGATTATTGAGGATTGAAGATTGAGGATTGAGGATTGAGGATAGAGGATTGTGCATTGAGGATTGAAGATTGAATATTGATGATTGAAGATTGAGGATTGAGGATTGAGGGTTGTGGATTGAGGACGAGTACTGAGGGTTGAATATTGATGATTGAGGTCTGAGGACTGAGGATTGATGATTGAAAATTGAGGACTGAGGATTGAGGACTGATGATTGAGGATTGAAGATTGAGTATTGAGGATTGAAGATTGAAGATTGAGGATTGAGGATTGAGGATTGAGGATTGAGGATTGAGGATTGAAGATTGAGGATTGAGGATTGAGGATGATGTCTGAGGGTTGAGGATTGAGGTTTGAGGACTGAGGATTGAGGATTGAGGATTGAGGATGGAGGATGAGGGCTGATGGTTGACGATTGAGGTTTGAGGATTGAGGGTTGTGGATTGAGGACGATGACTGAGGGTTGAATATTGATGATTGAGGTCTGAGGATTGAGGATTGAGGATTGAAAATTGTGGATTGAGGATTGAGGATTGAGGACTGAGGATTGAAGATTGGATATTGAGGATTGAAGATTGAGGATTGAGGATTGAGGATTGAGGATTGATGATTGAAGATTGTGTATTGCGGGTTGAAGATTGAGGATTGAGGATTGAGGATTGAGGATTGAGCATTGAGGATTGAAGATTGAATATTGACGATTGAAGATTGAGGATTGAGGATTGAGGGTTGTGGATTGAGGACGAGGACTGAGGGTTGGATATTGATGATTGAGGTCTGAGGATTGAGGATTGAGGATTGAAGGTTGAATATTGAGGATTGAAGATTGAGGATTGAGGATTGAGCGCTGAGGATGGAGGATGAGGGCTGAGGGTTGAGGATTGAGGTTTGAGGACTGAGGACTGAGGATTGAGGATCGAGAGTTGAGGATTGAGGGTTGAGGATTGAGGATTGAGGATTGAAGATTGAGGATTGGGTATTGAGGATTGAAGAATGAGGATAGAGGATTGAGGATTGAGGTTTGAAGGTTGAATATTGATGAATGAAGATTAACGATTGAGGATTGAGGGTTGTGGATTGAGGACGAGGACTGAGGGTTGAGTATTGACACTTGAGGTCTGAGGATTGAGGATTGAGGATTGCGAATTGAGGATTGAAGATTGAATATTGATGATTGAAGATTGAGGTTTGAGGATTGAGGGTTGTGGATTGAGGACGAGTACTGAGGGTTGAATATTGATGATTGAGGTCTGAGGATTGAGGATTGAGGATTGAAAATTGAGGATTGAGGATTGAGGATTGAGGATTGAGGATTGAAGATTGATTATTGAGGATTGAAGATTGAGGATTGAGGATTGAGGATTGAGGACTGATGATTGAAGATTGTGTATTGAAGATTGAAGATTGAGGATTGAGGATTGAGGATTGAGGATTGAGGATTGAGGATTGTGGATTGAAGATTGAGTATTGATGATTGAATACTGATGATTGAGGATTGAGGTTTGAGGATTGAGGACGAGGACTGACGGTAGAGGATTGAAGATTGAGGATTGAGGATTGAGGGTTGAGGACTGAGGATTGAGGTTGAGGACTGAGGGTTGAGGTTTGAGGTTTGAGGAATGGGGATTGAGGGTTGGGGTTTGAGGATTGAGGATTGAGGATTGAGGATTGAGTATTGAAGATTGAGTATTGATGCCTGAGGATTGAGGATTGAGGATTGAGGATTGAGGATTGGGGATTGAATATTGAGTACTGAGGATTGAAGATTGAGGATTGAGTATTGAGGATTGAGGATGGAGGATGAGGGCTGAGGGTTGAGGATTGAGGTTTGAGTATTGAATCCTGAGAATTCAGGATATTCTATTGAGTATTGAGAATTGAGGATTGATGGTTGAGTACTGTGGACTGAGGATTGAGGATTGAAGGTTGAGTATTGAGGATTCAGAATTGAGGTTTGAGGACTGAGGATTGAGGATTGAAGATTGAGTATTGAGGATTGAAGATTGAGGATTGAGGATTGAGGATTGAGGATTGAGGATTGAGGATTGAGGATTGAGGATTGGGGATTGAATATTGAGTACTGAGGATTGAAGATTGTTGATTGAGTATTGAGGATTCAGGATGGAGGATGAGGGCTGAGGGTTGAGGATTGAGGTTTGAGTATTGAATCCTGAGAATTCAGGATATTCTATTGAGTACTGAGAATTGAGTATTGATGGTTGAGTACTGAGGACTGAGGATTGAGGATTGAAGGTTGAGTATTGAGGATTCAGAATTGAGGTTTGAGGACTGAGGATTGAGGATTGAAGATTGAGTATTGAGGATTGAAGATTGAGGATTGATGATTGAGGATTGAGGATTGAGGATGATGTCTGAGGGTTGAGGATAGAGGTTTGAGGACTGAGGATTGAGGATGAGGGCTGAGGGTCGGGGATTGGGGTTTGACGACTGAGGACTGAGTATTGAGGACTGAGAATTCAGGATTGTTGATAGAGGATTGAAGATTGAGGATTGGGTATTGAGGATTGAAGAGTGAGGATTGAGGATTGAGGATTGAGGATTGAGGGTTGAGGATCTAGGATTGGAGATTGATTATTGAGGATTGAAGATTGGGGATTGAGGATTGAGTATTGAGAATTGAGAATTGAGGATAAGGACTGAGTGTTGAGGATTGAGGTTTGAGAAATGAGGATTGACGATTGAGGATTGAGGATTGAAGATTCAGTATTGAGAATTGAGGATTGAGGATTGAGGATTGAGGATTGAGGATTGAGGATGAGGACTGAGGGTTGAGAATTTAGGTTTGAGAAATGAGGATTGAGGATTGAGGATTTAGGATTGAGGATTGAGGGTTGAGGATTGATGATTGTGTATTGAAGATTGAGTATTGATCACTGAGGATTGAGGATTGAGGATTGAGTATTGAGGATTGAGGATTGAGGATTGAGGATTGAGGATTGAGGATTGAGTATTGAAGATTGAGTATTGATCACTGAGGATTGAGGATTGAGGTTTGAGGACTGAGGATTGAGGACTGATGATTGAGTATTGAGGATTGAAGATTGAGGATTGAGGATTGAGGATTGACGATTGAGGATGATGTCTGAGGGTTGAGGATTGAGGTTTGAGGACTGAGGACTGAGGATGGAGGACTGAGGGTTGAGGATGAGGGCTGAGGGTCGGGGATTGAGGTTTGGCGGCTGAGGACTGAGGATTGAGGATTGAGAATTAAGGATTGTTGATAGAGGACTGAAGATTGAGGATTGGGTATTGAGGATTGAAGGTTGAGTATTGAGGATTCAGAATTGAGGCTTGAGGACTGAGGACTGAGGACTGAAGATTGAGTATTGAGGATTGAAGATTGAGGATTGAGGATTGAGGATTGACGATTGAGGATGATGTCTGAGGGTTGAGGATTGAGGTTTGAGGACTGAGGTCTGAGGATTGAGGACTGAGGGTTGAGGATGAGGGCTGAGGTTCGGGGACTGAGGTTTGGCGGCTGAGGACTGAGGATTGAGGATTGAGAATTAAGGATTGTTGATAGAGGACTGAAGATTGAGGATTGGGTATTGAGGATTGAAGAATGAGGATTGAGGATTGAAGATTGACAATTGAGGATTGAGGACTGAGAATTGAGGATTGAGGATTGAGGATTGAAGATTGAGGATTGGGTATTGAGGACTGAACATTGAGGATTGAGGATTGAGGAATGAAGGTTGAATATTGATGAATGAAGATTAACGATTGAGGATTGAGGGTTGTGGATTGAGGACGAGGACAGAGGTTTGAGTATTGTTACTTGAGTTCTGAGGATTGATGATAGAGGATTGCGAATTGAGGATTGAAGATTGCAGATTGAGGATTGGGTATTGAGGATTGTAGAATGAGGATTGAGGATTGAGGATTGAGGATTGAGGATTGAAAATTGAGTATTGAGGATTGAAGATTGAGGATTGAGGATTGAGGATTGACGATTGAGGATTGAGGATTGAGAATTGAGAATTGAGAATGAGGACTGAGAGTTGAGGATTGAGGTTTCAGGAATGAGGATTGAGGATTGAGGATTGAGGATTAAAGATTGAATATTGATGACTGAAGATTGAGGATTGAGGATTGAGGGTTGTGGATTGAGGACGAGGACTGGGGGTGGAATATTGATGTTTGAGGCCTGAGGATTGAGGATTGAGGATTGAGAATTGATGATTTAGGATTGAGGATTAAAGATTGAGGATTGGGTATTGAGGATTGAAGATTGAGGATTCAGGATTGAGGATTGAGGATTGAGGATTGAGGATTGAGGATTGAGGATTGAGGATTGATTACTGAGGATTGAAGATTGAGGATTGAGGTTTGAGGATTGAGGATTGAGGATTGAGGATTGAGCATTGAAGGTTGAGAATTGGGGATTGAGGGTTGACGATTGAGGATTGAGTATTGAGGATTGAAGTTTGTGTATTGATGATTGAAGATTGAGGATTGAGGATTGAGTGTTGAGGATTGAGGACGAGGACTCACGGTTGAGGAATGTGGACTGAGCATTGAGGATTGAAGATTGATGACTGGGGATTGAGGATTGAAGATTGAGGATTAAGGATTGAAGATTGGGGATTGAGGATCTTGGATTGGAGATTGATTATGAAGGATTGAAGATTGACGATTGAGGATTGAGGATTGAGGATTGAGAATTGAGAATGAGGACTGAGAGTTAAGGGTTGAGGTTTGAGGAATGAGGATTGAGGTTTGAGGATTGAGGATTTATGATTGAGGATTGAGGATTGAGTATTGAAGATTGAGTACTGATGCCTGAGGATTGAAGATTGGGGATTGAGGATCTTGCATTGGAGATTGATTATGGAGGATTGAAGATTGACGATTGAGGATTGAGGATTGAGAATTGAGAATTGAGAATGAGGACTGAGAGTTGAGGATTGAGGTTTGAGGAGTGAGGATTGAGGGTTGAGGATTGAGGATTGAGGATTGAGGATTGAGGTTTGAAGATTGATTATTGATGATTGAAGATTGAGGATTGAGGATTGAGGGTTGAGGATTGAGGACGAGGACTGACGGTTGAGGATTGAGGTTTGAGGATTGAGGGTTGAGGATTGAGGACTGAGGCTGAGGATTGAGGACTGAGCATAGCGGATTGAAGATTGAGGACTGGCGATTGAGGATTGAAGATTGAGGATTAAGGATTGCGGATTGGGGATTGAGGATCTAGGATTGGAGATTGATTATTGGGGATTGAAGGTTGAGGATTGAGGACTGAGGATTGAGAAATGAGAATTGAGGATGAGGACTGAGGGTTAAGGATTGAGGTTTGAGGAACGAGGATTGAGCATTGAGGGTTGAGGACTGAGGATTGACGATTGAGTATTCAAGATTGAGGATTTATGTCTGAGCATTGAGGATTGAGGATTGAGGATTGAGGATTGAAGGTTGAGTATTGAGGATTGAATATTGAGGATTGAGGATTGAGGATTGAGGGTTGAGGACAGAGGATTGACGATTGAGTATTAAAGATTGAGGATTCATGACTGAGGATTGAGGATTAAGGATTGAAGATTGGGGATTGAGTATCTAGGATTGGAGATTGATTATTGTGGATTGAAGATTGAGGATTGAGGATTGAGGATTGAGGGTTGAGGATTGAGGATTGAGGATTGAGGATTGAAGATTGAGGATTGAGGATTGAGGATTGAGGATTGAGCATTGAGGACTGAGGATTGAGAAATGAGAATTGAGGATGAGGACTGAGGGTTGAGGATTGAGGTTTGAGGAACGAGGATTGAGGATTGAGGATTGAGGACTGAGGATTGACGATTGAGTATTCAAGATTGAGGATTTATGACTGAGGATTGAGCATTTAGGGTTGAAGATTGGGGATTGAGGATCTAGGATTGGAAATTGATTATTGAGGATTGAAGATTGAGGATTGAGGATTGAAGATTGAGAATTGAGAATAGAGAATTGAGGATGAGGACTGAGGGTTGAGGATTGTGGTTTGAGGGATGAGGATTGGGGGTTGAGGATTCAGGGTTGAGGATTGAGGATCGAGGATTGAGTATTGAAGATTGAGTATTGATGCCTGAGTATTGAGGATTGAGGATTGAGGATTGAGGATTGAGGATTGAAAATTGAGGATTGGGGATTGAAGATTGAGGATTGAGGATTGAGGATTGAGGATGGAGAATGAGGACTGACGGTTGAGGATTGAGGTTTGAGGATTGAGGATTGAGGATTGAGGACTGAGGATTGAGGATTGCGGATTGAGCATTGAGGATTGAAGATTGAGGACTGGGGATTGAGGATTGAAGATTGAGGATCAAGGATTGAAGATTGGGGATTGAGGATCTAGGATTTGAGATTGATTATTGAGGATTGAAGATTGAGGATTCAGGATTGAGGATTGAGTATTGAGAATTGAGTATGAGGACTGAGGCTGAGGATTGAGGACTGAGCATAGCGGATTGAAGATTGAGGACTGGCGATTGAGGATTGAAGATTGAGGATTAAGGATTGCGGATTGGGGATTGAGGATCTAGGATTGGAGATTGATTATTGGGGATTGAAGGTTGAGGATTGAGGATTGAGGATCGAGGATTGAAGATTGAGAATTGAGGATTGATGGCTGAGTATTGAGGATTGAGGATTGAGGATTGAGGATTGAGTATTGAAGATTGAGGATTGATTATTGAGGATTGAGTATTGAGGATTGAGGATTGAGGATTGGGGATTGAAGATTGAGTATTGAGGATTGAAGATTGAGGATTGAGGATTGAGGGTTGAGGATAGAGTATTGAGGATTGACGCTTGAGGATTGAGGGTTGAGGATGTAGGATAGAAGAGAGAGGACTGATTGTTGAGGATTGAGTGTTGAGAATTGATGCTTGAGGTTTGAGATTTGGTTATTGAATATTCCGGATTGAGTATTGAACCATGAGTATTCAGGATGCTCTTTTGAGTATTGAGAATTGTGTATTGATGGTTGAATATTGAGGATTTATGGTTGAGGGTTGAGTGTTGAATATTGAGGATTGAGGATTGTGGATTGAGGATTGATGATTGAGGATTGAAGATTAATTATTGATGATTGAATATTGAGGATTGAGGATTGAGCGATGAGGATTGAGGACGAGGACTGACGGTTGAGGATTGAGGTTTGAGGATTGAGGATTGAGGATTGAGGACTGAGGTCTGAGGATTGAGGATTGAGCATCGAGGATTGAAGATTGAGGGCTGGCGATTGAGGATTGAAGATTGAGGATTAAGGATTGAGGATTGGGGATTGAGGATGTAGGATTGGAGATTGATTATTGAGGATTAAAGATTGAGGATTGAGGATTGAATATTGAGGATTGGGGACTGAGTGTTGAGGGTTGAGTGATGAGAATTGATGTTTGTGGATAGAGATTTGAAGATTGCAGATTGAGTATTGAGTATTGAAAACTGTGAATTGAGGATATTCTGTTGAGGATTGAGGATTGACAATTGATTTATGAGGACTGAGGGCTGAAGATTGAAGATTCAGGATTGAGGATTGAGGATTGAGGATTGAGGATTGAAGATTCAGCATTGAGGATTGAAGATTGAGGATTGAGGATTCAGGATTGAAGATTGAGGACTGAAAGTTGATGGTTGAGTGATGAGAATTGATATTTGCGGATTGAGACTTGAAGAGTGAAGAATGGGGATTGAGTATTGAAATCTGTGAATTCAGGATATTCTGTTGAGGATTGAGGATTGACAATTGATTTATGAGGACTGAGGGCTGAAGATTGAGGATTCAGGATTGAGGATTAGGGATTGAGGTTTGAGGACTGAGGATTGAGGGTTGAGGATTCAGGATTGAGTATTGACGCTTGAGGATTGAGGGTTGAGAATGGAGGATTGAAGAGAGAGGACTGAGTGTTGAGGATAGAGTGTTGAGAATTGATGTTTGAGGATCGAGATTTGATTATTGAATATTGTGGATTGAGTATTGAACCATGAGAATTCAGAATATTCTATTGAGCATTGAGAATTGAGGATTGATGGCTGAGTATTGAGGATTGAGGATTGAGGACTGAGTATTGAGTATTGAAGATTGAGGACTGGCGATTGAGGATTGAAGATTGAGGATTAAGGATTGAGGATTTGGGATTGAGGATCTAGGATTGGAGATTGATTCTTGGGGATTGAAGATTGAGGATTGAGGACTGAGAATTGAGAAATGAGAATTGAGGATGAGGACTGAGGGTTGAGGATTGAGGATTGAGGAACGAGGATTGAGGATTGAGGATTGAGGACTGAGGATTGACGATTGAGTATTCAAGATTGAGGATTTATAACTGAGGATTGAGGATTGAGGATTGAGGATTGAAGGTTGAGTATTGAGGATTGAATATTGAGGATTGAGGATTGAGGATTGAGGATTGAGGACAGAGGATTGACAATTGAGTATTGAAGATTGAGGATTTATGACTGAGGATTGAGCATTAAGGATTGAAGATTGGGGATTGAGGATCTAGCATTGGAGATTGATTATTGAGGATTGAAGATTGAGGATTGAGGATTGAAATTGAGTATTGAGGATTGAAGGTTGAGTATTGATGTCTGAGGATTGAGGATTGAGGATTGAGGATTGTGGATTGAGGATTGAGGATGGAGAATGAGGACTGACGGTTGAGGATTGAGGTTTGAGGATTGATGATTGAGGATTGAGGACTGAGGATTGAGGATTGAGGATCGAGGATTGAGTATTGATGATTGAGGATTGATGATTGAGGATTGAGGATTGAGGATTGGGTATTGAGGATTGAGCATTGAGGTTTGAGGACTGAGGGCTGAGGAATGAGGATTGAGGATTGAGGATTGAGTATTGAGGATCGAGAATTGAGGTGTGAGGATTGAAATTGAGTATTGAGGATTGAAGGTTGAGTATTGATGTCTGAGGATTGAGGATTGAGGATTGAGGATTGAGGATTGAGGATTGAAGATTGAGTATTGAGGATTGAAGATTGAGGATTGAGGATTGAGGATTGATGATGGAGGATGGGGGCTGAGGTTTGAGGGTTGAGGTTTGAGTATTGAATCTTGAGAATTCAGGATATTCTATTGAGTATTGAGAATTGAGGGTTGGTGGTTGAGTACTGAGGACTGAGGATTGAGGTTTGAAGGTTGAGTATTGAGGATTCAGAATTGAGGTTTGAGGACTGAGGGTTGAGGATTGAAGATTGAATATTGAGGATTGAAGATTGGGGATTGAGGATTGAGGATTGAGGGTTGGGCATTGAGGATTGAGCATTGAGGTTTGAGGACTGAGGGCTGAGGATTGAGGATTGAGTATTGAGGATTGATGATTGACGATTGAGGATTGAGGATTGACGATCGAGGATTGAGTATTGATGATTGAGGATTGATGATTGAGGATTGAGGATTGAGGATTGTGTATTGAGGATTGAGCATTGAGGTTTGAGGACTGAGGGCTGAGGATTGAGGATTGCGGATTGAGGGTTGAGGATTGAGGACGAGGACTGACGGTTGAGGATTGAGGTTTGAGGATTGAGGGTTGAGGATTGAGGTCTGAGGCTGAGGATTGAGGATTGAGCATAGAGGATTGAAGATTGAGGACTGGCGATCGAGGATTGAAGATTGAGGATTAAGGATTGAGGACTTTGGATTGAGGATCTAGGATTGGATATTGATTATTGGGGCACGAAGAATGAGGATTGAGGACTGAGGATTGAGAAATGAGAATTGAGGATGAGGACTGAGGGTTGAGGATTGAGGTTTGAAGAACGAGGATTGCGGATTGAGGATTGATGACTGAGGATTGACTATTGAGTATTCAAGATTGAGGATTTATGACTGAGGATTGAGGATTGAGGATTGAGGATTGAGGATTGAGGATTGAAAGTTGAGTATTGAGGATTGAATATTGAGGATTGAGGATTGAGGATTGAGGATTGAGGACAGAGGATTGACGATTGAGTATTGAAGATTGAGGATTTATGACTGGGGATTGAGCATTAAGGATTGAAGATTGGGGATTGAGGATCTAGGATTGGAGATTGATTATTGAGGATTGAAGATTGAGGATTGAGGATTGAGGATTGAGGATTGAAGATTCAGTATTGGGGATTGAAGATTAAGGATTGAGGATTGAGGATTGAGGATG
This sequence comes from Calliopsis andreniformis, assembly GCF_051401765.1. NCBI lineage: Eukaryota > Metazoa > Arthropoda > Insecta > Hymenoptera > Andrenidae > Calliopsis > Calliopsis andreniformis. Next base: position 1,703,955 of record NW_027480449.1, read on the forward strand.
GAGAATGAGGACTGACGGTTGAGGATTGAGGTTTGAGGATTGAGGATTGAGGATTGAGGACTGAGGATTGAGGATTGAGGATTGAGCATTGAGGATTGAAGATTGAGGACTGGGGATTGTGGATTGAAGATTGAGGATCAAGGATTGAAGATTGGGGATTGAGGATCTAGGATTGGAGATTGGTTATTGAGGATTGAGGATTGAGGATTGAGGATTGAGGATTGAAGATTGAGTATTGGGGATTGAAGATTGAGGATTGAGGATTCAGGATTGAGGATGGAGAATGAGGACTGACGGTTCAGGATTGAGGTTTGAGGATTGAGGATTGAGGATTGAAGATTGAGGATTGAGGATTGAGGGTTGAGGATTGAGTATTGAGGACTGACGCTTGAGGATTGAGGGTTGAGGATGTAGGATAGAAGGGAGAGGACTGAGTCTTGAGGATTGAGTGTTGAGAATTGATGCTTGAGGTTTGAGATTTGATTATTGAATATTCTGGATTTAGTATTGAACCATGAGTATTCAGGATGTTCTTTTGAGAATTGAGAATTGAGTATTGATGGTTGAATATTGAGGATTTATGGTTGAGGGTTGAGTGTTGAATATTGAGGATTGAGGATTGTGGATTGAGGATTGATGATTGAGGATTGAAGATTGATTATTGATGATTGAATATTGAGGATTGAGGATTGAGGGTTGAGGATTGAGGACGAGGATTGACGGTTGAGGATTGAGGATTGAGGATTGCGGATTGAAGTTTCAGTATTGAGGATTAATGATTGAGGATTTAGGATTGAGGACTGAGGATTGAGGATTGAAGATTGAGGATTGAGGATTCAGGGTTGAGGATTGAGGATTGAGGATTGAGGATTGAGGATTGAAGATTGAGGATTGAGGATTGAGGATTGAGGATTGAGGATTGAAGATTGAGTATTGATGATTGAAGATTGAGGATTGAGGATTGAGTGTTGTGGATTGAGGACGAGAAATGAGGGTTGAATATTGATGTTTGAGGTCTGAGGATTGAGAATTGAGGATTGAGAATTGAGGATTGAGGATTGAGGATTCAAGATTGAGGATTGGGTATTGAGGATTGAAGAATGAGGATTGAGGATTGAGGATTGAGGATTGAGGATTGCAGATTGAGTGTTGAGGATTGAGTATTGAGGATTGAAGATTGAGGATTGGGGATTGAGGATTGACGATTGAGGATTCAGTATTGAGGATTGAGAATTAAGGATTGAGGATTGAAATTGAGTATTGAGGATTGAAGGTTGAGGATTGAGATTTGATTATTGAATATTGTGGATTGAGTATTGAACCATGAGAATTCAGGGTATTCTATTGAGTATTGAGAATTGAGGATTGAGGATAGAGGATTGAGGACCGAAGATTGAGTATTGATGATTGAATATTGAGGATTGAGGATTGAGGTTTGAGGATTGAGGACGAGGACTGACGGTTGAGGATTGAGGTTTGAGGATTGAGGTCTGAGGACTGAGGATTGAGGATTGAAGATTGAGTATTGAGGATTGATGATTGAGGATGGAGGATTGAGGATTGAGGATTGAGTATTGAGGATTGAGAATTGAGGATTGAGGATTGAAATTGAGTATTGAGAATTGAGGATTGATGGTTGAGTATTGAGGATTGATGGCTGAGGGTTGTGTATTGAGTATTGAGGATTGAGGATTGAGGATTGAGGATAGAGGATTGAGGATTGAAGATTGAGTATTGATGATTGAATATTGAGGATTGAGGATTGAGGTTTGAGGATTGAGGACGAGGACTGACGGTTGAGGATTGAGGTTTGAGGATTGAGGTTTGAGGACTGAGGATTGAGGATTGAAGATTGAGTATAGAGGATTGATGATTGAGGATTGAGGATTGAGAATTGATGCTTGAGGTTTGAGATTTGATTATTGAATATTGTGGATTGAGTATTGAACCATGAGAATTCAGGATGTTCTGTTGAGTATTGAGAATTGAGGATTGATGGATGAGTACTGAGGATTGATTGTTGAGGGTTGTGGGTTGAGTGTTGAATATTGAGGATTGAGGATTGAGGATTGAGGATTGAAGATTGATGATTGAGGATTGAAGAGTGATTATTGATGATTGAAGATTGAGGATTGAGGATTGAGGGTTGAGGATTGAGGACGAGGACTGACGGTTGAGGTTTGAGGATTGAGGGTTGAGGATTGAGGTCTGACGCTGAGGATTGAGGATTCAGCATAGAGGATTGAAGATTGAGGACTGGCGATTGAGGATTGAAGATTGAGGATTAAGGATTGAGGACTTGGGTATTGAGGATCTAGGATTGGATATTGATTATTGGGGATTGAAGATTGAGGATTGAGGACTGAGGATTGAGAAATGAGAATTGAGGATGAGGACTGAGGGTTGAGGATTGAGGTTTGAGGAATGAGGATTGAGGGTCGAGGATTGAAGGTTGAGGATTGAGGATCGAGGATTGAGTATTGAAGATTGAGTATTGATGCCTGAGTATTGAGGATTGAGGATTGAGGATTGAGGATTGAGGATTGAGGACTGAGGATTGAGGATTGAGGATTGAGCATTGAGGATTGAAGATTGAGGACTGGGGATTGTGGATTGAAGATTGAGGATCAAGGATTGAAGATTGGGTATTGAGGATCTAGGATTGGAGATTGATTATTGAGGATTGAAGATTGAGGATTCAGGATTGAGGATTGAGAATTGAGAATTGAGTATTAGGACTGAGGGTTGAGGATTGAGGTTTGAGGAATGAGGATTGAGGTTTGAGTATTGAAGATTGAGGATTGAGGTTTGAGGATTGAGTATTGAAGATTGAGTATTGATGCCTGAGGATTGAGGATTGAGGATTGAGGATTGAGGATCGAGGATTGAAGATTGAGAATTGAGGATTGATGGCTGAGTATTGAGGACTGAGTGTTGAGGTTTGAGTGTTGAGAATTGATGCTTGAGGTTTGAGATTTGATTATTGAATATTCTGGATTGAGTATTGAACCATGAGTATTCAGGATGTTCTATTGAGTATTGAGAATTGAGGATTGATGGTTGAGTATTGAGGATTTATGGTTGAGGGTTGAGGGTTGAATATTGAGGATTGAGGACTGAGGATTGAGGATTGATGATTGAGGATTGAAGATTGATTAGTGATGATTGAATATTGAGGATTGAGGATTGAGGGTTGAGGATTGAGGACGAGGACCGACGGTTGAGGTTTGAGGTTTGAGGATTGAGGATTGAGGATTGAGGACTGATTCTTGAGGATTGAGGATTAAGCATTGAGGATTGAAGATTGAGGACTGGCGATTGCGGATTGAAGATTGAGGATTAAGGATTGAGGATTGGGGATTGAGTATGTAGGATTGGAGACTGATTATTGAGGATTGAAGATTGAGGATTCAGGATTGAGGATTGAGGATTGAGGATTGAGAATTGAGAATTGAGGATGAAGACTGAGGGTTGAGGATTGAGGTTTGAGGAGCGAGTATTGAATATTGAGGATTGAGGATTGAGGATTAAGGATTGAGGATTGAGGATTGAGGACTGAAGATTGAGTATTGAGGATTGAAGGTTGAGGATTGTGGATTGAGGATTGAGGATTGTGGATTGAATATTGAGGATTGGGGACTGAGTGTTGAGGGTTGAGTGATGAGAATTGATGTTTGTGGATAGAGATCTGAAGATTGCAGATTGAGTATTGAGTATTAAAAACTGTGAATTGATGATATTCTATGGAGGATTGAGGATTGACAACTGATTGTTGAGGACTGAGGGCTGAAGATTGAGGATTCAGGATTGAGGATTCAGGATTGAGGTTTGAGGGCTGAGGATTGAGGATTGAGGATTGAGTATTGAAGAATGAGGATTGACGATTGAGGGTTGTGTATTGAGGACGAGGGCTGAGGGTTGAGTGCTGATACTTGAGGTCTGAGGATTGAGGATTGTGGATTGCGAATTGAGGACTGAGGATTGAAGATAGAGGATTGGGTATTGAGGATTGAAGAATGAGGATTGAGGATTGAGGATTGAGGATTGGGGATTGAAGTTTCGGTATTGAGTATTAAAGATTGAGGATTGAGGATTGAGTATTGATGATTGAATATTGAGGATTGAGGATTGAGGTTTGTGGATTGAGGACGAGGACTGACGGTTGAGGATTGAGGTTTGAGGATTGAGGATTGAGGATTGAGGACTGAGGATTGAGGATTGAGGACTGAGCATTGAGGATTGAAGATTGAGGATGGAGGATGGTGGATGAGGACGGACGATTGAGGATTGAGGTTTGAGGATTGAGGATTGATGATTGAGGACTGAGGATTGAGGATTGAGGATTGAGCATTGAGGATAGGACATTGAGGACTCGGGATTGAGGATTGAAGATTGAGGATTAAGGATTGAAGATTGGGGATTGATGATCTAGGATTGGAGATTGATTATTGAGGATTGAAGATTGAGGATTGAAGATTGAGGATTGAGAATTGAGAATTGAGTATGAGGACTGAGGGTTGAGGATTGAGGTTTGAGGAATGAGGGTTGTGGCTGAGGATTGAGGATTGAGGATTGAGGATTGAGTATTGAAGATTGAGTATTGATGCCTGAGGATTGAGGATTGAGGATTCAGGATTGAGGACAGAGGATTGACGATTGAGTATTGAAGATCGAGGATTTATGACTGTGGATTGAGGATTAAGAATTGAAGATTGGGGATTGAGGATCTAAAATTGGAGATTCATTATTGAGGATTGAGATTGAGGATTGAGGATTGAGGATTGAGAATTGAGTATTGATGATTGAGGATTGATGATTGAGGATTGAGGATTGAGGATTGGGTATTGAGGATTGAGGATTGAGGTTTGAGGACTGAGGGCTGAGGATTGAGGATTGAGGATTGAGGATTGAGGATTGAGTATTGAGGATTGAGAATTGAGGATTGAGGATTGAAATTGAGTATTGAGGATTGAAGGTTGAGTATTGATGTCTGAGGATTGAGGATTGAGGATTGAGGATTGAGGATTGAGGATTGAAGATTGAGTATTGCGGATTGAAGATTGAGGATTGAGGATTGAGGATTGAGGATTGAGTATTGAGGATTGACGCTTGAGGATTGAGGGATGAGGATGTAGGATTGAAGAGAGAGGACTGAGTGTTGAGGATTGAGTGTTGAGAATTGATGCTTGAGGTTTGAGATTTGATTATTGAATATTGTGGATTGAGTATTGAACCATGAGAGTTCAGGATGTTCTGTTGAGTATTGAGAATTGAGGATTGATGGATGAGTATTGAGGATTGATGGTTGAGGGTTGAGGGTTGAGTGTTGAATATTGAGGATTGAGGATTGAGGATTGAGGATTGAGGATTGATGATTGAGGATTGAAGAGTGATTATTGATGATTGAAGGTTGAGGATTGAGGATTGAGGGTTGAGGATTGAGGACGAGGACTGACGGTCGAGAATTGAGGTTTGAGGATTGAGGGTTGAGGATTGAGGTCTGAGGCTGAGGATTGAGGATTGAGCATAGAGGATTGAAGATTGAAGACTGGCGATTGAGGATTTAAGATTGAGGATTAAGGATTGAGGACTTGGGATTGAGGATCTAGGATTGGAGATTGATTATTGGGGATTGAAGATTGAGGATTGAGGACTGAGGATTGAGAAATGAGAATTGAGGATGAGGACTGAGGGTTGAGGATTGAGGTTTGAAGAACGAGGATTGAGGATTGAGGATTGAGGACTGAGGATTGACTATTGGGTATTCAAGATTGAGGATTTATGACTGAGGATTGAGGATTGAGGATTGAGGATTGAGGATTGAAAGTTGAGTATTGAGGGTTGAATATTGAGGATTGAGGATTGAGGATTGGGGATTGAGGACAGAGGATTGACGATTGAGTATTGAAGATTGAGCATTTATGACTGAGGATTGAGCATTAAGGATTGAAGATTGGGGATTGAGGATCTAGGATGGGAGATTGATTATTGAGGATTGAAGATTGAGGATTGAGGATTGAGGATTGAGAATTAAGAACAGAGAATTGAGGATGAGGACTGATGGTTGAGGGTTGAGGTTTGTGGGATGAGGATTGAGGGTCGAGGATTGAATGTTGAGGATTGAGGATCGAGGATTGAGTATTGAAGATTGAGTATTGATGCCTGAGTATTGAGGATTGAGGATTGAGGATTGAGGATTGAGGATTGAGGATTGAGGATTGAGGACTGAGGATTGAGGATTGAGGATTGAGCGTTGAGGATTGAAGATTGATGACTGGGGATTGTGGATTGAAGATTGAGGATCAAGGATTGAAGATTGGGTATTGAGGATCTAGGATTGGAGATTGATTATTGAGGATTGAAGATTGAGGATTCGGGATTGAGGATTGAGAATTGAGAATTGAGTATGAGGACTGAGGGTTGAGGATTGAGGTTTGAGGAATGAGGATTGAGGGTCGTGGATTGAAGGTTGAGGATTGAGGATCGAGGATTGAGTATTGAAGGTTGAGTATTGATGCCTGAGTATTGAGGATTGAGGATTGAGGATTGAGGATTGAGGATTGAGGACTGAGGATTGAGGATTGAGGATTGAGCATTGAGGATTGAAGATTGAGGACTGGGGATTGTGGATTGAAGATTGAGGATCAAGGATTGAAGATTGGGTATTGAGGATCTAGGATTGGAGATTGATTATTGAGGATTGAAGATTGAGGATTCAGGATTGAGGATTGAGAATTGAGAATTGAGTATGAGGACTGAGGGTTGAGGATTGAGGTTTGAGGAATGAGGATTGAGGTTTGAGTATTGAAGATTGAGGATTGAGGTTTGAGGATTGAGTATTGAAGATTGAGTATTGATGCCTGAGGATTGAGGATTGAGGATTGAGGATTGAGGATCGAGGACCGACGGTTGAGGTTTGAGGTTTGAGGATTGAGGATTGAGGATTGAGGACTGATTCTTGAGGATTGAGGATTAAGCATTGAGGATTGAAGATTGAGGACTGGCGATTGAGGATTGAAGATTGAGGATTAAGGATTGAGGATTGGGGATTGAGTATGTAGGATTGGAGACTGATTATTGAGGATTGAAGATTGAGGATTCAGGATTGAGGATTGAGGATTGAGGATTGAGAATTGAGAATTGAGGATGAAGACTGAGTGTTGAGGATTGAGGTTTGAGGAACGAGTATTGAATATTGAGGATTGAGGATTGAGGATTAAGGATTGAGGATTGAGGATTGAGGACTGAAGATTGAGTATTGAGGATTGAAGGTTGAGGATTGTGGATTGAGGATTGAGGATTGAGGATTGAATATTGAGGATTGGGGACTGAGTGTTGAGTGTTGAGTGATGAGAATTGATGTTTGTGGATAGAGATTTGAAGATTGCAGATTGAGTATTGAGTATTGAAAACTGTGAATTGATGATATTCTATGGAGGATTGAGGATTGACAACTGATTGTTGAGGACTGAGGGCTGAAGATTGAGGATTCAGGATTGAGGATTCAGGATTGAGGTTTGAGGACTGAGGATTGAGGATTGAGGATTGAGTATTGATGATTGAGGATTGATGATTGATGGCTGAGGGTTGTGTGTTGAGTATCTAGGATTGAGGATTGAGGATTGAGGATAGAGGATTGAGGATTGAAGATTGAGTATTGATGATTGAATATTGAGGATTGAGGATTGAGGATTGAGGATTGAGGACAGAGGATTGACGATTGAGTATTGAAGATTGAGGATTTATGACTGAGGATTGAGGATTAAGGATTGAAGATTGTGGATTGAGGATCTAGCATTGGAAATTCATTATTGAGGATTGAATATTGAGGATTGATGATTGAGGATTCAGAATTGAGGATTGAGGATGAGGACTGAGGGTTGGGGATTGAGGTTTGAGAAATGAGGTTTGAGGATTGAGGATTGAGGATTGAGGATTGAGGATTGAGGATTGAGTATTGAAGATTGAGTATTGATCACTGATGATTGAGGACTGAGGATTGAGGATTGACGATTGAGGATTGAAGATTGAATATTGAGGATTGAAGATTGAGGATTGATGATTGAGGATTGAGGATGGAGGATGAGGGCTGAGGGTTGAGGATTGAGGTTTGAGGACTCAGGACTGAGGATTGAGGATTGAGAATTGATGATTAAGTATGAGGATTGAAGATTGAGGATTGGGTATTGCGGATTGAAGAATGAGGATTGAGGTTTGAGGACTCAGGACTGAGAATTGAGGATTGAGAATTGAGGATTGAGGATGTGGATTGAAGATTGAGGATTGGGTATTGAGGATTGAAGAATGAGGATTGAGGATTGAGTATTGAGGGTTGAGGATTGAAGATTGAGTATCGAGGATTGAAGATTGACGATTGAGGATTAAGGATTGAGGATTGAGGATTGAGGATTGAAGATTGGGCATTGAGGATCCAGGATTGGAGGTTGATTATTGAGGATTGAATATTGAGGATTCAGGATTGAGGATTGAGAATTGAGATTTGAGGATGAGGACTGAGGGTTGCGGATTGAAGTTTGTGGAATGGGGATAGAGGGTTGAGGATTGAGGATTGAGGATTGAAATTGAGTATTGAGGATTGAAGATTGAGGATTGGGATTTGATTATTGAATATTGTGGATTGAGTATTGAACCATGCGAATTCAGGATATTCTATTGAGTATTGAGAACTGAGGATTGATGGTTGAGTATTGAGGATTGCTGGCTGAGGATTGTGTGTTGAATATTGAGGATTGAGGATTGAGGATTGAGGATTGAGGATTGAGGGCTGAAGATTGAGTATTGATGATTGAATATTGAGGATTGAGGATTGAGGGTTGAGGATTGAGGACGAGGACTGACGGTTGAGGATTGAGGTTTGAGGATTGAGGATTGAGGATTGAGGACTGAGGCTTGAGGATTGTGGATTGAGCATTGAGGATTGAAGATTGAGGACTGGCGATTGAGGATTGAAGATTGAGGATTAAGGATTGAGGATTGGGGATTGAGGATCTAGGATTCGAGATTGATTATTGAGGATTGAAGATTGAGGACTGAGGATTGAGGATTGAGGATTGAGAATTGAGAATTGAGGATGACGACTGAGGGTTGAGGATTGAGGTTTGAGGAACGAGGATTGAGGATTGAGGATTGAGGATTGCAGATTGAGTATTGAGGATTGAGGATTGAGGATTGAGGATTGAGGATTGAGGATTGAGGATTGAGGATTGAGGATTGAGGATTGAGGATTGAAGATTGAGTATTGAGGATTGAATATTGAGGATTGAGGATTGAGGATTGAGGGTTGAGGATTGAGGATTGAAGATTGAGGATTGGGGATTGAGGATTGACGATTGAGGATTGAGTATTGAACCATGAGAATTCAGGATATTCTATTGAGTATTGAGAATTGAGGATTGATGGTTGAGCATTGAGGATTGATGGCTGAGGGTTGTGTGCTGAGTACTGAGGATTGAGGATTGAGGATTGAGGATAGAGGATTGAGGATTGAAGATTGAGTATTGATGATTGAATATTGAGGATTGAGGATTGAGGTTTGAGGATTGAGGACGAGGACTGACGGTTGAGGATTGAGGTTTGAGGATTGAGGATTGAGGATTGAGGACTGAGGATTGAGGATTGAGGACTGAGCATTGAGGATTGAAGACTGAGGATGGAGGATGGAGGATGAGGACGGACGATTGAGGATTGAGGTTTGAGGATTGAGGATTGAGGATTGTGGACAGAGGATTGAGGATTGAGGATTGAGCATTGAGGATTGGACATTGAGGACTGGGGATTGAGGATTGAAGATTGAGGATTAAGGATTGAAGATTGGGGATTGAGGATCTAGGATTGGAGATTGATTATTGAGGATTGAAGATTGAGGATTGAGGATTGAGGATTGAGAATTGAGAATTGAGTATGAGGACTGAGGGTTGAGGATTGAGGTTTGAGGAATGAGGATTGATGCCTGAGGATTGAGGATTGAGGATTGAGGATTGATGATTGAGGATTGAATATTGATTATTGATGATTGAAGGTTGAGGATTGAGGATTGAGGGTTGAGGATTGAGGACGAGGACTGACGGTTGAGGATTGAGGTTTGAAGATTAAGGGTTGAGGATTGAGGACTGGGGATGGACGATTGAGTATTGAAGATTGAGGATTTATGACTGAGGATTGAGGATTGAGGATTGAGGATTGAGGATTGAAGGTTGAGTATTGAGGATTGAATATTGAGGATTGAGGATTGAGGATTGAGGATTGAGGACAGAGGATTGACGATTGAGTATTGAAGATTGAGGATTTATGACTGAGGATTGAGGATTAAGGATTGAAGATTGGGGATTGAGGATCCAGGATTGGAGATTCATTATTGAGGATTGAATATTGAGGATTGAGGATTGAGGATTGAGAATTGAGAATAGATAATTGAGGATGAGGACTGAGGGTTGAAGATTGAGGTTTGAGGGATGAGGATTGAAGGTTGAGGATTGAGGACTGAGGATTGACGATTGAGTATTCAAGTTTGAGGATTTATGACTGAGGATTGAGGATTGAAGATTGAGGATTAAGGATTGAAGATTGGGGATTCAGGATCTAGGATTGGAGATTGATTATTGAGGATTGAAGATTGAGGATTGAGGATTGAGGATTGAGGATTGAGGGTTGAAGATTGAGGATTAAGGATTGAGGATTGAGGATTGAGGATTGAGGATTAAAGATTGAATATTGATGATTGAATGTTGAGAATTGAGGATTGAGGGTTGTGGATTGAGGACGAGGACTGAGGGTTGAATATTGATGTTTGGGGCCTGAGGATTGAGGATTGAGGATTGAGAATTGATGATTGAGGATTGAGGATAGAAGATTGAGGATTGGGTATTGAGGATTGAAGATTGAGGATTCAGGATTGAGGATTGAGGATTGAGGATTGAGGATTGAGGATTGAGGATTGAAGATTGAGTACTGAGGATTGAAGATTGAGGATTGAGGATTGAGGATTGAGGATTGAGGATTGAGCATTGAAGATTGAGGATTGGGGATTGACGATTGACGATTGAGGATTGAGTATTGTGGATTGAAGATTGAGTATTGATGATTGAAGATTGAGGATTGAGGATTGAGTGTTGAGGATTGAGGACGAGGACTGACGGTCGAGGACTGAGGATTGAGCATTGAGGATTGAAGATTGATGACTGGGGATTGAGGATTGAAGATTGAGGATTAAGGATTGAAGATTGGGGATTGAGGATCTTGGATTGGAGATTGATTATGGAGGATTGATGATTGACGATTGAGGATTGAGGATTGAGAATTGAGAATTGAGGATGTGGACTGAGAGGTGAGGATTGAAGTTTGAGGAATGAGGATTGAGGGTTGAGGATTGAGGATTGAGGATTGAGGACGGAGGATGAGGGCTGAGTGTCGAGGGTTGATGTTTGTGTGTTGAATCCTGAGAATTCAGGATATTCTATTGAGTATTGAGAGTTGAGGATGGTTGAGTACTGAAGACTGAGGATTGAGGATTGATGTTTGAGTACTGAGGATTCAGAATTGAGGTTTGAGGACTGAGGATTGAGTATTAAAGATTGAGTACTGAGGATTGAATATTGAGGATTGAGGTTTGAGGATTGAGGATTGAGGATTGAGGATTGAGGATTGAGGATTGAAGATTGAGTATTGAGGATTGAAGGTTGAGGATTGTGGATTGAGGATTGAGGATTGAGGATTGAAGATTGAGTATTGATGCCTGAGGATTGAGGATTGAGGATTGAGTACTGAGGATTGAGGATTGAGGATTGAGCATTGAGGGTTGAAGATTGAGGATTAAGGATTGAGGATTGAGGATTGAGGATTGAGGATTAAAGATTGAATATTGATGATTGAAGATTGAGAATTGAGGATTGAGGGTTGTGGATTGAGGACGAGGACCGAGGGTTGAATATTGATGTTTGAGGCCTGAGGATTGAGGATTGAGGATTGAGAATTGATGATTGAGGATTGAGGATAGAAGATTGAGGGTTGGGTATTGAGGATTGAAGATTGAGTATTCAGGATTGAGGTTTGAGGTTTGAGGATTGAGGATTGAGGACCGAGGCTTGAGGATTGAGGATTGAGAATTGAGGATTGGGGATTGAGTATTGAAGGTTGAGTATTGATGCCTGAGGATTGAGGATTGAGGATTGAGGTTTGAGGATTGTGGATTGAAGATTGAGTATTGAGGATTGAAAATTGAGGACTGAGGATTGAGGATTGAGAATGGAGGATGGAGGATGAGGACGGACGATTGAGGATTGAGGTTTGAGGATTGAGGATTGAGGATTGAGGACTGAGGATTGAGGATTGAGGATTGAGCATTGAGGATTGGACATTGAGGACTGGGGATTGAGGATTGAAGATTGAGGATTAAGGATTGAAGATTGGGGATTGAGGATCTAGGATTGGAGATTGACTATTGAGGATTGAAGATTGAGGATTGAGGATTGAGGATTGAGAATTGAGAATCGAGTATGAGGACTGAGGGTTGAGGATTGAGGTTTGAGGAATGAGGATTGTGGGTTGAGGTTTGAGGGATGAGGATTGAGGGTTGAGGATTGAGGGTTGAGGATTGAGGATTGAGGATTGAGTATAGAGTATTGAGGATTGAGGATTGAGGATTGAGGATTGAAGATTGAGTATTGAGGATTGAAGATTGAGGATTGAGGATTGAGGGTTGAGGATTGAGTATTGAGGATTGACGCTTGAGGATTGAGGGTTGAGGATGTAGGATAGAGGGGAGAGGACTGAGTGTTGAGGGTTGAGTGTTGAGAATTGATGCTTGAGGTTTGAGATTTTATTATTGAATATTCTGTATTGAGTATTGAACCATGAGTATTCAGGATGTTCTATTGAGTATTGAGAATTGAGGATTGATGGTTGAATATTGAGGATTTATGGTTGAGGGTTGAGTGTTGAATATTGAGGATTGAGGATTGAGGATTGAGGATTGATGATTGAGGATTGAAGATTGATTATTCATGATTGAATATTGAGGATTGAGGAATGAGGGTTGAGGATTGAGGACGAGGACCGACGGTTGAGGATTGAGGTTTGAGGATTGAGGATTGAGGATTGAGGACTGATTCTTGAGGATTGAGGATTAAGCATTGAGGATTGAAGATTGAGGACTGGCGATTGAGGATTGAAGATTGAGGATTAAGGATTGAGGATTGGGGATTGAAGATGTAGGATTGGAGATTGATTATTGAGGATTGAAGATTGAGGATTGAGGATTGAGGATTGAGGATTGAGGATTGAGGATTGAGAATTGAGAATTGAGGATGAAGACTGAGGGTTGAGGATTGAGGTTTGAGGAACGAGGATTGAGGATTGAGGATTGACGACTAAGGATTGACGATTGAGTATTGAAGATTGAGGATTTATGACTGAGGATTGACGACAGAGGATTGTGGATTGAGGATTGATGATTGACGATTGAGTATTGAGTATTGAATATCGAGGATTGAGGATTGAGGATTAAGGATTGAGGATTGAGGATTGAGGATTTAGGACTGAGGATTGAGGATTGAAGGTTGAGTACTGAGGATTGAAGATTGAGGATTGAGGATTGAGTATTGAGGATTGAGGATTGAGTATTGAAGATTGAGTATTGAAGATTGAGGATTGAGGATTGAGGGTTGAGGATTGAGGATTGAGGATTGCGGATTGAGGATTGAGTATTGAAGATTGAGTATTGAGGATTGAATATTGAGGATTGTGGATTGAGGATTGAGGATTGAGAATGAGGGCTGAGGGTTGAGGTTTGAGGTTTGAGTATAGAATCCTGAGAATTCAGGATATTTTATTGGGCATTGAGAATTGAGGATTGATGGTTGAGTATTGAGGACTGAGGATTGAGGATTGAGGATTAAGTATTGAAAATTGAGGATTGATGATTGAGGATTGAGGATTGCGGATAGAGGATTGAGGATTGAGGATTGATGACTGGCGATTGAGGATTGAAGTTTGAGGATTAAGGATTGAAGATTTGGGATTGAGGATCTAGGATTGGAGATTGATTATTGGGGATTGAAGATTGAGGATTGAGGACTGAGGATTGAGAAATGAGAATTGAGGATGAGGACTGAGGATTGAGGATTGAAGTTTGAGGAACGAGGATTGAGGATTGAGGATTGAGGACTGAGGATTGACGATTGAGTATTCAAGATTGAGGATATATGACTGAGGATTGAGGATTGAAGATTGAGGATAAAGGATTGAAGATTGGGGATTGAGGATCTAGGATTGGAGATTGATTATTGAGGATTGAAGATTGAGGATTGAGGATTGAGGATTGAGGTTTGAGGATTGAGGGTTGAAGATTGAGGATTAAGGATTAAGGATTGAGGATTGAGGATTGAGGATTAAAGATTGAATATTGATGATTGAAGATTGAGAATTGGGGATTGAGGGTTGTGGATTGAGAACGAGGAGTGAGGGTTGAATATTGATGTTTGGGGCCTGAGGATTGAGGATTGAGGATTGAGAATTGATGATTGAGGATTGAGGATAGAAGATTGAGGATTGGGTATTGAGGATTAGAGATTGAGGATTCAGGATTGAGGATTGAGGATTGAGGATTGAGGATTGAGGATTGAGGATTGAAGATTGAGTACTGAGGATTGAAGATTGAGGATTGAGGCTTGAGTATTGAGGATTGAGGATTGAGCATTGAAGATTGAGGACGAGGACTGACGGTCGAGGACTGAGGATTGAGCATTGAGGATTGAAGGTTGATGACTGGGGATTGAGGATTGAAGATTGAGGATTAAGGATTGAAGATTGGGGATTGAGGATCTTGGATTGGAGATTGATTATGGAGGATTGATGATTGACGATTGAGGATTGAGGATTGAGAATTGAGAATTGAGAATGAGGACTGAGAGTTGAGGATTGAGGTTTGAGGAATGAGGATTGAGGGTTGAGGATTGAGGATTGAGGATTGAGGACGGAGGATGAGGTCTGAGTGTCGAGGGTTGAGGTTTGTGTGTTGAATCCTGAGAATTCAGGATATTCTATTGAGTATTGAGAGTTGAGGATGGTTGAGTACTGAAGACTGAGGATTGAGGATTGATGTTTGAGTACTGAGGATTCAGAATTGAGGTTTGAGGACTGAGGATTGAGGATTAAAGATTGAGTATTGAGGATTGAATATTGAGGATTGAGGTTTGAGGATTGAGGGTTGAGGATTGAGGATTGTGGATTGAGGATTGAGGATTGAGAATGAGGGCTGAGGGTTGAGGTTTGAGGTTTGAGTATAGAATCCTGAGAATTCAGGATATTTTATTGGGCATTGAGAATTGAGGATTGATGGTTGAGTATTGAGGACTGAGGATTGAGGATTGAGGATTAAGTATTGAAGATTGAGGATTGATGATTGAGGATTGAGGATTGCGGATAGAGGATTGAGGATTGAGGATTGAGGGTTGACGATTGAGGATTGAGGATTGAGGATTGAGGATTGAGGATTGAGGATTGAGGGTTGACGATTGAGGATTAAGGATTGAGGATTGAGGATTGAGGATTGAGGATTAAAGATTGAATATTGATGATTGAAGATTGAGGATTGAAGATTGAGGACTGGCGATTGAGGATTGAAGTTTGAGGATTAAGGATTGAAGATTTGGGATTGAGGATCTAGGATTGGAGATTGATTATTGGGGATTGAAGATTGAGGATTGAGGACTGAGGATTGAGAAATGAGAATTGAGGATGAGGACTGAGGGTTGAGGATTGAAGTTTGAGGAACGAGGATTGAGGATTGAGGATTGAGGACTGAGGATTGACGATTGAGTATTCAAGATTGAGGATTTATGACTGAGGATTGAGGATTGAAGATTGAGGATTAAGGATTGAAGATTGGGGATTGTGGATCTAGGATTGGAGATTGATTATTGAGGATTGAAGATTGAGGATTGAGGATTGAGGATTGAGGATTGAGGGTTGAAGATTGAGGATTAAGGATTGAGGATTGAGGATTGAGGATTGAGGATTAAAGATTGAATATTGATGATTGAAGGTTGAGAATTGAGGATTGAGTGTTGTGGATTGAGGACGAGGACTGAGGGTTGAATATTGATGCTTGGGGCCTGAGGATTGAGGATTGAGGATTGAGAATTGATGATTGAGGATTGAGGATTGAGCATTGAAGATTGAGGATTGGGGATTGACGATTGACGATTGAGGATTGAGTATTGAGGATTGAAGATTGAGTATTGATGATTGAAGATTGAGGATTGAGGATTGAGTGTTGAGGATTGAGGACGAGGACTGACGGTCGAGGACTGAGGATTGAGCATTGAGGATTGAAGATTGATGACTGGGGATTGAGGATTGAAGATTGAGGATTAAGGATTGAAGATTGGGGATTGAGGATCTTGGATTGGAGATTGATTATGGAGGATTGATGATTGACGATTGAGGATTGAGGATTGAGAATTGAGAATTGAGAATGAGTACTGAGAGTTGAGGATTGAGGTTTGAGGAATGAGGATTGAGGGTTGAGGATTGAGGATTGAGGATTGAGGACGGAGGATGAGGGCTGATTGTCGAGGGTTGAGGTTTGTGTGTTGAATCCTGAGAATTCAGGATATTCTATTGAGTATTGAGAGTTGAGGATGGTTGAGTACTGAAGACTGAGGATTGAGGATTGATGTTTGAGTACTGAGGATTCAGAATTGAGGTTTGAGGACTGAGGATTGAGGATTAAAGATTGAGTATTGAGGATTGAATATTGAGGATTGAGGTTTGAGGATTGAGGATTGAGGATTGAGGATTGAGGATTGAGGATTGAAGATTGAGTATTGAGGATTGAATGTTGAGGATTGTGGATTGAGGATTGAGGATTGAGGATTGAAGATTGAGTATTGATGCCTGAGGATTGAGGATTGAGGATTGAGTACTGAGGATTGAGGATTGAGGATTGAGCATTGAGGGTTGAAGATTGAGGATTAAGGATTGAGGATTGAGGATTGAGGATTGAGGATTAAAGATTGAATATTGATGATTGAAGATTGAGAATTGAGGATTGAGGGTTGTGGATTGAGGACGAGGACCGAGGGTTGAATATTGATGTTTGAGGCCTGAGGATTGAGGACTGAGGATTGAGAATTGATGATTGAGGATTGAGGATAGAAGATTGAGGATTGGGTATTGAGGATTGAAGATTGAGTATTCAGGATTGAGGTTTGAGGTTTGAGGATTGAGGATTGAGGACCGAGGCTTGAGGATTGAGGATTGAGAATTGAGGATTGAGGATTGAGTATTGAAGATTGAGTATTGATGCCTGAGGATTGAGGATTGAGGATTGAGGTTTGAGGATTGTGGATTGAAGATTGAGTATTGAGGATTGAAAATTGAAGACTGAGGATTGAGGATTGAGAATGGAGGATGGAGGATGAGGACGGACGATTGAGGATTGAGGTTTGAGGATTGAGGATTGAGCATTGAGGATTGGACATTGAGGACTGGGGATTGAGGATTGAAGATTGAGGATTAAGGATTGAAGATTGGGGATTGAGGATCTAGGATTGGAGATTGATTATTGAGGATTGAAGATTGAGGATTGAGGATTGAGGATTGAGAATTGAGAATTGAGTATGAGGACTGAGGGTTGAGGATTGAGGTTTGAGGAATGAGGATTGTGGGTTGAGGTTTGAGGGATGAGGATTGAGGGTTGAGGATTGAGGGTTGAGGATTGCGGATTGAGTATTGAGTATTGAATATCGAGGATTGAGGATTGAGGATTAAGGATTGAGGATTGAGGATTGAGGATTTAGGATTGAGGATTGAGGATTGAAGGTTGAGTACTGAGGATTGAAGATTGAGGATTGAGGATTGAGTATTGAGGATTAAGGATTGAGTATTGAAGATTGAGTATTGAAGATTGAGGATTGAGGATTGAGGGTTGAGGATTGAGGATTGAGGATTGCGGATTGAGGATTGAGTATTGAAGATTGAGTATTGAGGATTGAATATTGAGGATTGTGGATTGAGGATTGAGGATTGAGAATGAGGGCTGAGGGTTGAGGTTTGAGGTTTGAGTATAGAATCCTGAGAATTCAGGATATTTTATTGGGCATTGAGAATTGAGGATTGATGGTTGAGTATTGAGGACTGAGGATTGAGGATTGAGGATTAAGTATTGAAAATTGAGGATTGATGATTGAGGATTGAGGATTGCGGATAGAGGATTGAGGATTGAGGATTGAGGGTTGACGATTGAGGATTAAGGATTGAGGATTGAGGATTGAGGATTGAGGAACGAGGATTGAGGATTGAGGATTGAAGATTGAGGATTGAAGATTGAGGACTGGCGATTGAGGATTGATGTTTGAGGATTAAGGATTGAAGATTTGGGATTGAGGATCTAGGATTGGAGATTGATTATTGGGGATTGAAGATTGAGGATTGAGGACTGAGGATTGAGAAATGAGAATTGAGGATGAGGACTGAGGGTTGAGGATTGAAGTTTGAGGAACGAGGATTGAGGATTGAGGATTGAGGACTGAGGATTGACGATTGAGTATTCAAGATTGAGGATTTATGACTGAGGATTGAGGATTGAAGATTGAGGATAAAGGATTGAAGATTGGGGATTGAGGATCTAGGATTGGAGATTGATTATTGAGGATTGAAGATTGAGGATTGAGGATTGAGGATTGAGGATTGAGGATTGAGGGTTGAAGATTGAGGATTAAGGATTGAGGATTGAGGATTGAGGATTGAGGATTAAAGATTGAATATTGATGATTGAAGATTGAGAATTGAGGATTGAGGGTTGTGGATTGAGGACGAGGACTGAGGGTTGAATATTGATGTTTGGGGCCTGAGGATTGAGGATTGAGGATTGAGAATTGATGATTGAGGATTGAGGATAAAAGATTGAGGATTGGGTATTGAGGATTAGAGATTGAGGATTCAGGATTGAGGATTGAGGATTGAGGATTGAGGATTGAGGATTGAGGATTGAAGATTGAGTACTGAGGATTGAAGATTGAGGATTGAGGATTGAGGATTGAGGATTGAGGATTGAGCATTGAAGATTGAGGACGAGGACTGACGGTCGAGGACTGAGGATTGAGCATTGAGGATTGAAGGTTGATGACTGGGGATTGAGGATTGAAGATTGAGGATTAAGGATTGAAGATTGGGGATTGAGGATCTTGGATTGGAGATTGATTATGGAGGATTGATGATTGACGATTGAGGATTGAGGATTGAGAATTGAGAATTGAGAATGAGGACTGAGAGTTGAGGATTGAGGTTTGAGGAATGAGGATTGAGGGTTGAGGATTGAGGATTGAGGATTGAGGACGGAGGATGAGGTCTGAGTGTCGAGGGTTGAGGTTTGTGTGTTGAATCCTGAGAATTCAGGATATTCTATTGAGTATTGAGAGTTGAGGATGGTTGAGTACTGAAGACTGAGGATTGAGGATTGATGTTTGAGTACTGAGGATTCAGAATTGAGGTTTGAGGACTGAGGATTGAGGATTAAAGATTGAGTATTGAGGATTGAATATTGAGGATTGAGGTTTGAGGATTGAGGGTTGAGGATTGAGGATTGTGGATTGAGGATTGAGGATTGAGAATGAGGGCTGAGGGTTGAGGTTTGAGGTTTGAGTATAGAATCCTGAGAATTCAGGATATTTTATTGGGCATTGAGAATTGAGGATTGATGGTTGAGTATTGAGGACTGAGGATTGAGGATTGAGGACTAAGTATTGAAGATTGAGGGTTGATGATTGAGGATTGAGGATTGCGGATAGAGGATTGAGGATTGAGGATTGAGGGTTGACGATTGAGGATTAAGGATTGAGGATTGGGGATTGAGGATTGAGGGTTGACGATTGAGGATTAAGGATTGAGGATTGAGGATTGAGGATTGAGGATTAAAGATTGAATATTGATGATTGAAGATTGAGGATTGAAGATTGAGGACTGGCGATTGAGGATTGAAGTTTGAGGATTAAGGATTGAAGATTTGGGATTGAGGATCTAGGATTGGAGATTGATTATTGGGGATTGAAGATTGAGGATTGAGGACTGAGGATTGAGAAATGAGAATTGAGGATGAGGACTGAGGGTTGAGGATTGAAGTTTGAGGAACGAGGATTGAGGATTGAGGAATGAGGACTGAGGATTGACGATTGAGTATTCAAGATTGAGGATTTATGACTGAGGATTGAGGATTGAAGATTGAGGATTAAGGATTGAAGATTGGGGATTGTGGATCTAGGATTGGAGATTGATTATTGAGGATTGAAGATTGAGGATTGAGGATTGAGGATTGAGAATTGAGAATTGAGTATGAGGACTGAGGGTTGAGGATTGAGGTTTGAGGAATGAGGATTGTGGGTTGAGGATTGAGGATTGAGGATTGAGGATTGAGGATTGAGTATTGAAGATTGAGTATTGATGCCTGAGGATTGAGGATTGAGGATCGAGGATTGATGATTGAGGATTGAAGATTGATTATTGATGATTGAAGGTTGAGGATTGAGGATTGAGGGTTGAGGATTGAGGACGAGGACTGACGGTTGAGGATTGAGGTTTGAAGATTAAGGGTTGGGGATTGAGGACTGGGGATGGACGATTGAGTATTGAAGATTGAGGATTTATGACTGAGGATTGAGGATTGAGGATTGAGGATTGAGGATTGAAGGTTGAGTATTGAGGATTGAATATTGAGGATTGAGGATTGAGGATTGAGGATTGAGGACAGAGGATTGACGATTGAGTATTGAAGATTGAGGATTTATGACTGAGGATTGAGGATTAAGGATTGAAGGTTGGTGATTGAGGATCCAGGATTGGAGATTCATTATTGAGCATTGAAGATTGAGGATTGAGGATTGAGGATTGAGAATTGAGAATAGATAATTGAGGATGAGGACTGAGGGTTGAAGATTGAGGTTTGAGGGATGAGGATTGAAGGTTGAGGATTGAGGGTTGAGGATTGAGGATTGAGGATAGAGTATTGAGGATTGAGGATTGAGTATTGAGGATTGAAGATTGAGTATTGAGGATTGAAGATTGAGGATTGAGGATTGAGTGTTGAGGATTGAGTATTGAGGATTGACGCTTGAGTATTGAGGGTTGAGGATGTAGGATAGAAGGGAGACGACTGAGTGTTGTGGGTTGAGTGTTGAGAATTGATGCTTGAGGTTTGAGATTTGATTATTGAATATTCTGTATTGAGTATTGAACCATGAGTATTCAGGATGTTCTATTGAGTATTGAGAATTGAGGATTGATGGTTGATTATTGAGGATTTATGGTTGAGAGTTGAGTGTTGAATATTGAGGATTGAGGATTGAGGATTGAGGATTGATGATTGAGGATTGAAGATTGATTATTGATGATTGAATATTGAGGATTGAGGATTGAGGGTTGAGGATTGAGGACGAGGACCGACGGTTGAGGATTGAGGTTTGAGGATTGAGGATTGAGGATTGAGGACTGATTCTTGAGGATTGAGGATTAAGCATTGAGGATTGAAGATTGAGGACTGGCGATTGAGGATTGAAGATTGAGGATTAAGGATTGAGGATTGGGGATTGAGAATGTAGGATTGGAGATTGATTATTGAGGATTGAAGATTGAGGATTGAGGATTGAGGATTGAGGATTGAGGATTGAGGATTGAGAATTGAGAATTGAGGATGAAGACTGAGGGTTGAGGATTGAGGTTTGAGGAACGAGGATTGAGGATTGAGAATTGACGACTAAGGATTGACGATTGAGTATTGAAGATTGAGGATTTATGACTGAGGATTGACGACAGAGGATTGTGGATTGAGGATTGATGATTGACGATTGAGTATTGAGTATTGAATATCGAGGATTGAGGATTGAGGATTAAGGATTGCGGATTGAGGATTGAGGATTTAGGATTGAGGATTGAGGATTGAAGGTTGAGTACTGAGGATTGAAGATTGAGGATTGAGGATTGAGTATTGAGGATTGAGGATTGAGTATTGAAGATTGAGTATTGAAGATTGAGGATTGAGGATTGAGGGTTGAGAATGAGGGCTGAGGGTTGAGGTTTGAGGTTTGAGTATAGAATCCTGAGAATTCAGGATATTTTATTGGGCATTGAGAATTGAGGATCGATGGTTGAGTATTGAGGACTGAGGATTGAGGATTGAGGATTAAGTATTGAAAATTGAGGATTGATGATTGAGGATTGAGGATTGCGGATAGAGGATTGAGGATTGAGGATTGAGGGTTGACGATTGAGGATTAAGGATTGAGGATTGAGGATTGAGGATTCAGGATTAAAGATTGAATATTCATGATTGAAGATTGAGGATTGAAGATTGAGGACTGGCGATTGAGGATTGAAGTTTGAGGATTAAGGATTGAAGATTTGGGATTGAGGATCTAGGATTGGAGATTGATTATTGGGGATTGAAGATTGAGGATTGAGGACTGAGGATTGAGAAATGAGAATTGAGGATGAGGACTGAGGGTTGAGGATTGAAGTTTGAGGAACGAGGATTGAGGATTGAGGATTGAGGACTGAGGATTGACGATTGAGTATTCAAGATTGAGGATTTATGACTGAGGATTGAGGATTGAAGATTGAGGATAAAGGATTGAAGATTGGGGATTGAGGGTCTAGGATTGGAGATTGATTATTGAGGATTGAAGATTGAGGATTGAGGATTGAGGATTGAGGATTGAGGATTGAGGGTTGAAGATTGAGGATTAAGGATTGAGGATTGAGGATTGAGGATTGAGGATTAAAGATTGAATATTGATGATTGAAGATTGAGAATTGAGGATTGAGGGTTGTGGATTGAGGACGAGGACTGAGGGTTGAATATTGATGTTTGGGGCCTGAGGATTGAGGATTGAGGATTGAGAATTGATGATTGAGGATTGAGGATAGAAGATTGAGGATTGGGTATTGAGGATTAGAGATTGTGGATTCAGGATTGAGGATTGAGGATTGAGGATTGAGGATTGAGGATTGAGGATTGAAGATTGAGTACTGAGGATTGAAGATTGAGGATTGAGGATTGAGGATTGAGGATTGAGCATTGAAGATTGAGGACGAGGACTGACGGTCGAGGACTGAGGATTGAGCATTGAGGATTGAAGGTTGATGACTGGGGATTGAGGATTGAAGATTGAGGATTTAGGATTGAAGATTGGGGATTGAGGATCTTGGATTGGAGATTGATTATGGAGGATTGATGATTGACGATTGAGGATTGAGGATTGAGAATTGAGAATTGAGAATGAGGACTGAGAGTTGAGGATTGAGGTTTGAGGAATGAGGATTGAGGGTTGAGGATTGAGGATTGAGGATTGAGGACGGAGGATGAGGTCTGAGTGTCGAGGGTTGAGGTTTGTGTGTTGAATCCTGAGAATTCAGGATATTCTATTGAGTATTGAGAGTTGAGGATGGTTGAGTACTGAAGACTGAGGATTGAGGATTGATGTTTGAGTACTGAGGATTCAGAATTGAGGTTTGAGGACTGAGGATTGAGGATTAAAGATTGAGTATTGAGGATTGAATATTGAGGATTGAGGTTTGAGGATTGAGGGTTGAGGATTGAGGATTGTGGATTGAGGATTGAGGATTGAGAATGAGGGCTGAGGGTTGAGGTTTGAGGTTTGAGTATAGAATCCTGAGAATTCAGGATATTTTATTGGGCATTGAGAATTGAGGATTGATGGTTGAGTATTGAGGACTGAGGATTGAGGATTGAGGACTAAGTATTGAAGATTGAGGGTTGATGATTGAGGATTGAGGATTGCGGATAGAGGATTGAGGATTGAGGATTGAGGGTTGACGATTGAGGATTAAGGATTGAGGATTGGGGATTGAGGATTGAGGGTTGACGATTGAGGATTAAGGATTGAGGATTGAGGATTGAGGATTGAGGATTAAAGATTGAATATTGATGATTGAAGATTGAGGATTGAAGATTGAGGACTGGCGATTGAGGATTGAAGTTTGAGGATTAAGGATTGAAGATTTGGGATTGAGGATCTAGGATTGGAGATTGATTATTGGGGATTGAAGATTGAGGATTGAGGACTGAGGATTGAGAAATGAGAATTGAGGATGAGGACTGAGGGTTGAGGATTGAAGTTTGAGGAACGAGGATTGAGGATTGAGGAATGAGGACTGAGGATTGACGATTGAGTATTCAAGATTGAGGATTTATGACTGAGGATTGAGGATTGAAGATTGAGGATTAAGGATTGAAGATTGGGGATTGTGGATCTAGGATTGGAGATTGATTATTGAGGATTGAAGATTGAGGATTGAGGATTGAGGATTGAGAATTGAGAATTGAGTATGAGGACTGAGGGTTGAGGATTGAGGTTTGAGGAATGAGGATTGTGGGTTGAGGATTGAGGATTGAGGATTGAGGATTGAGGATTGAGTATTGAAGATTGAGTATTGATGCCTGAGGATTGAGGATTGAGGATCGAGGATTGATGATTGAGGATTGAAGATTGATTATTGATGATTGAAGGTTGAGGATTGAGGATTGAGGGTTGAGGATTGAGGACGAGGACTGACGGTTGAGGATTGAGGTTTGAAGATTAAGGGTTGGGGATTGAGGACTGGGGATGGACGATTGAGTATTGAAGATTGAGGATTTATGACTGAGGATTGAGGATTGAGGATTGAGGATTGAGGATTGAAGGTTGAGTATTGAGGATTGAATATTGAGGATTGAGGATTGAGGATTGAGGATTGAGGACAGAGGATTGACGATTGAGTATTGAAGATTGAGGATTTATGACTGAGGATTGAGGATTAAGGATTGAAGGTTGGTGATTGAGGATCCAGGATTGGAGATTCATTATTGAGCATTGAAGATTGAGGATTGAGGATTGAGGATTGAGAATTGAGAATAGATAATTGAGGATGAGGACTGAGGGTTGAAGATTGAGGTTTGAGGGATGAGGATTGAAGGTTGAGGATTGAGGGTTGAGGATTGAGGATTGAGGATAGAGTATTGAGGATTGAGGATTGAGTATTGAGGATTGAAGATTGAGTATTGAGGATTGAAGATTGAGGATTGAGGATTGAGTGTTGAGGATTGAGTATTGAGGATTGACGCTTGAGTATTGAGGGTTGAGGATGTAGGATAGAAGGGAGACGACTGAGTGTTGAGGGTTGAGTGTTGAGAATTGATGCTTGAGGTTTGAGATTTGATTATTGAATATTCTGTATTGAGTATTGAACCATGAGTATTCAGGATGTTCTATTGAGTATTGAGAATTGAGGATTGATGGTTGATTATTGAGGATTTATGGTTGAGAGTTGAGTGTTGAATATTGAGGATTGAGGATTGAGGATTGAGGATTGATGATTGAGGATTGAAGATTGATTATTGATGATTGAATATTGAGGATTGAGGATTGAGGGTTGAGGATTGAGGACGAGGACCGACGGTTGAGGATTGAGGTTTGAGGATTGAGGATTGAGGATTGAGGACTGATTCTTGAGGATTGAGGATTAAGCATTGAGGATTGAAGATTGAGGACTGGCGATTGAGGATTGAAGATTGAGGATTAAGGATTGAGGATTGGGGATTGAGAATGTAGGATTGGAGATTGATTATTGAGGATTGAAGATTGAGGATTGAGGATTGAGGATTGAGGATTGAGGATTGAGGATTGAGAATTGAGAATTGAGGATGAAGACTGAGGGTTGAGGATTGAGGTTTGAGGAACGAGGATTGAGGATTGAGGATTGACGACTAAGGATTGACGATTGAGTATTGAAGATTGAGGATTTATGACTGAGGATTGACGACAGAGGATTGTGGATTGAGGATTGATGATTGACGATTGAGTATTGAGTATTGAATATCGAGGATTGAGGATTGAGGATTAAGGATTGCGGATTGAGGATTGAGGATTTAGGATTGAGGATTGAGGATTGAAGGTTGAGTACTGAGGATTGAAGATTGAGGATTGAGGATTGAGTATTGAGGATTGAGGATTGAGTATTGAAGATTGAGTATTGAAGATTGAGGATTGAGGATTGAGGGTTGAGAATGAGGGCTGAGGGTTGAGGTTTGAGGTTTGAGTATAGAATCCTGAGAATTCAGGATATTTTATTGGGCATTGAGAATTGAGGATCGATGGTTGAGTATTGAGGACTGAGGATTGAGGATTGAGGATTAAGTATTGAAAATTGAGGATTGATGATTGAGGATTGAGGATTGCGGATAGAGGATTGAGGATTGAGGATTGAGGGTTGACGATTGAGGATTAAGGATTGAGGATTGAGGATTGAGGATTCAGGATTAAAGATTGAATATTCATGATTGAAGATTGAGGATTGAAGATTGAGGACTGGCGATTGAGGATTGAAGTTTGAGGATTAAGGATTGAAGATTTGGGATTGAGGATCTAGGATTGGAGATTGATTATTGGGGATTGAAGATTGAGGATTGAGGACTGAGGATTGAGAAATGAGAATTGAGGATGAGGACTGAGGGTTGAGGATTGAAGTTTGAGGAACGAGGATTGAGGATTGAGGATTGAGGACTGAGGATTGACGATTGAGTATTCAAGATTGAGGATTTATGACTGAGGATTGAGGATTGAAGATTGAGGATAAAGGATTGAAGATTGGGGATTGAGGGTCTAGGATTGGAGATTGATTATTGAGGATTGAAGATTGAGGATTGAGGATTGAGGATTGAGGATTGAGGATTGAGGGTTGAAGATTGAGGATTAAGGATTGAGGATTGAGGATTGAGGATTGAGGATTAAAGATTGAATATTGATGATTGAAGATTGAGAATTGAGGATTGAGGGTTGTGGATTGAGGACGAGGACTGAGGGTTGAATATTGATGTTTGGGGCCTGAGGATTGAGGATTGAGGATTGAGAATTGATGATTGAGGATTGAGGATAGAAGATTGAGGATTGGGTATTGAGGATTAGAGATTGTGGATTCAGGATTGAGGATTGAGGATTGAGGATTGAGGATTGAGGATTGAGGATTGAAGATTGAGTACTGAGGATTGAAGATTGAGGATTGAGGATTGAGGATTGAGGATTGAGCATTGAAGATTGAGGACGAGGACTGACGGTCGAGGACTGAGGATTGAGCATTGAGGATTGAAGGTTGATGACTGGGGATTGAGGATTGAAGATTGAGGATTTAGGATTGAAGATTGGGATTGAGGATCTTGGATTGGAGATTGATTATGGAGGATTGATGATTGACGATTGAGGATTGAGGATTGAGAATTGAGAATTGAGAATGAGGACTGAGAGTTGAGGATTGAGGTTTGAGGAATGAGGATTGAGGGTTGAGGATTGAGGATTGAGGATTGAGGACGGAGGATGAGGTCTGAGTGTCGAGGGTTGAGGTTTGTGTGTTGAATCCTGAGAATTCAGGATATTCTATTGAGTATTGAGAGTTGAGGATGGTTGAGTACTGAAGACTGAGGATTGAGGATTGATGTTTGAGTACTGAGGATTCAGAATTGAGGTTTGAGGACTGAGGATTGAGGATTAAAGATTGAGTATTGAGGATTGAATATTGAGGATTGAGGTTTGAGGATTGAGGGTTGAGGATTGAGGATTGTGGATTGAGGATTGAGGATTGAGAATGAGGGCTGAGGGTTGAGGTTTGAGGTTTGAGTATAGAATCCTGAGAATTCAGGATATTTTATTGGGCATTGAGAATTGAGGATTGATGGTTGAGTATTGAGGACTGAGGATTGAGGATTGAGGATTAAGTATTGAAGATTGAGGATTGATGATTGAGGATTGAGGATTGCGGATAGAGGATTGAGGATTGAGGATTGAGGGTTGACGATTGAGGATTAAGGATTGAGGATTGAGGATTGAGGATTGAGGATTGAGGGTTGACGATTGAGGATTAAGGATTGAGGATTGAGGATTGAGGATTGAGGATTAAAGATTGAATATTGATGATTGAAGATTGAGGATTGAAGATTGAGGTCTGGCGATTGAGGATTGAAGTTTGATGATTAAGGATTGAAGATTTGGGATTGAGGATCTAGGATTGGAGATTGATTATTGGGGATTGAAGATTGAGGATTGAGGACTGAGGATTGAGAAATGAGAATTGAGGATGAGGACTGAGGGTTGAGGATTGAAGTTTGAGGAACGAGGATTGAGGATTGAGGATTGAGGACTGAGGATTGACGATTGAGTATTCAAGATTGAGGATTTATGACTGAGGATTGAGGATTGAAGATTGAGGATTAAGGATTGAAGATTGGGGATTGTGGATCTAGGATTGGAGATTGATTATTGAGGATTGAAGATTGAGGATTGAGGATTGAGGATTGAGGATTGAGGGTTGAAGATTGAGGATTAAGGATTGAGGATTGAGGATTGAGGATTGAGGATTAAAGATTGAATATTGATGATTGAAGGTTGAGAATTGAGGATTGAGGGTTGTGGATTGAGGACGAGGACTGAGGGTTGAATATTGATGCTTGGGGCCTGAGGATTGAGGATTGAGGATTGAGAATTGATGATTGAGGATTGAGGATTGAGCATTGAAGATTGAGGATTGGGGATTGACGATTGACGATTGAGGATTGAGTATTGAGGATTGAAGATTGAGTATTGATGATTGAAGATTGAGGATTGAGGATTGAGTGTTGAGGATTGAGGACGAGGACTGACGGTCGAGGACTGAGGATTGAGCATTGAGGATTGAAGATTGATGACTGGGGATTGAGGATTGAAGATTGAGGATTAAGGATTGAAGATTGGGGATTGAGGATCTTGGATTGGAGATTGATTATGGAGGATTGATGATTGACGATTGAGGATTGAGGATTGAGAATTGAGAATTGAGAATGAGTACTGAGAGTTGAGGATTGAGGTTTGAGGAATGAGGATTGAGGGTTGAGGATTGAGGATTGAGGATTGAGGACGGAGGATGAGGGCTGAGTGTCGAGGGTTGAGGTTTGTGTGTTGAATCCTGAGAATTCAGTATATCCTATTGAGTATTGAGAGTTGAGGATGGTTGAGTACTGAAGACTGAGGATTGAGGATTGATGTTTGAGTACTGAGGATTCAGAATTGAGGTTTGAGGACTGAGGATTGAGGATTAAAGATTGAGTATTGAGGATTGAATATTGAGGATTGAGGTTTGAGGATTGAGGATTGAGGATTGTGGATTGAGGATTGAGGATTGAGGATTGAGGATTGAGGGTTGTGGATTGAGGACGAGGACCGAGGGTTGAATATTGATGTTTGAGGCCTGAGGATTGAGGATTGAGGATTGAGAATTGATGATTGAGGATTGAGGATAGAAGATTGAGGATTGGGTATTGAGGATTGAAGATTGAGTATTCAGGATTGAGGTTTGAGGTTTGAGGATTGAGGATTGAGGACCGAGGCTTGAGGATTGAGGATTGAGAATTGAGGATTGAGGATTGAGTATTGAAGATTGAGTATTGATGCCTGAGGATTGAGGATTGAGGATTGAGGTTTGAGGATTGTGGATTGAAGATTGAGTATTGAGGATTGAAGATTGAGGACTGAGGATTGAGGATTGAGAATGGAGGATGGAGGATGAGGACGGACGATTGAGGATTGAGGTTTGAGGATTGAGGATTGAGGATTGAGTACTGAGGATTGAGGATTGAGGATTGAGCATTGAGGGTTGAAGATTGAGGATTAAGGATTGAGGATTGAGGATTGAGGATTGAGGATTAAAGATTGAATATTGATGATTGAAGATTGAGAATTGAGGATTGAGGGTTGTGGATTGAGGACGAGGACCGAGGGTTGAATATTGATGTTTGAGGCCTGAGGATTGAGGATTGAGGATTGAGAATTGATGATTGAGGATTGAGGATAGAAGATTGAGGATTGGGTATTGAGGATTGAAGATTGAGTATTCAGGATTGAGGTTTGAGGTTTGAGGATTGAGGATTGAGGACCGAGGCTTGAGGATTGAGGATTGAGAATTGAGGATTGAGGATTGAGTATTGAAGATTGAGTACTGATGCCTGAGGATTGAGGATTGTGGATTGAGGTTTGAGGATTGTGGATTGAAGATTGAGTATTGAGGATTGAAGATTGAGGACTGAGGATTGAGGATTGAGAATGGAGGATGGAGGATGAGGACGGACGATTGAGGATTGAGGTTTGAGGATTGAGGATTGAGGATTGAGGACTGAGGATTGAGGATTGAGGATTGAGCATTGAGGATTGGACATTGAGGACTGGGGATTGAGGATTGAAGATTGAGGATTAAGGATTGAAGATTGGGGATTGAGTATCTAGGATTGGAGATTGATTATTGAGGATTGAAGATTGAGGATTGAGGATTGAGGATTGAGAATTGAGAATTGAGTATGAGGACTGAGGGTTGAGGATTGAGGTTTGAGGAATGAGGATTGTGGGTTGAGGTTTGAGGGATGAGGATTGAGGGTTGAGGATTGAGAGTTGAGGATTGAGGATTGAGTATAGAGTATTGAGGATTGAGGATTGAGGATTGAGGATTGAAGATTGAGTATTGAGGATTGAAGATTGAGGATTGAGGATTGAGGGTTGAGGATTGAGTATTGAGGATTGACGCTTGAGGATTGAGGGTTGAGGATGTAGGATAGAAGGGAGAGGACTGAGTGTTGAGTGTTGAGTGTTGAGAATTGATGCTTGAGGTTTGAGATTTGATTATTGAATATTCTGTATTGAGTATTGAACCATGAGTATTCAGGATGTTCTATTGAGTATTGAGAATTGAGGATTGATGGTTGAATATTGAGGATTTATGGTTGAGGGTTGAGTGTTGAATATTGAGGATTGAGGATTGAGGATTGAGGATTGATGATTGAGGATTGAAGATTGATTATTGATGATTGAATATTGAGGATTGAGGATTGAGGGTTGAGGATTGAGGACGAGGACCGACGGTTGAGGATTGAGGTTTGAGGATTGAGGATTGAGGATTGAGGACTTATTCTTGAGGATTGAGGATTAAGCATTGAGGATTGAAGATTGAGGACTGGCGATTGAGGATTGAAGATTGAGGATTAAGGATTGAGGATTGGGGATTGAGGATGTAGGATTGGAGATTGATTATTGAGGATTGAAGATTGAGGATTGAGGATTGAGGATTGAGGATTGAGGATTGAGGATTGAGGATT
The DNA here is from genome assembly GCF_051401765.1 of Calliopsis andreniformis. Lineage (NCBI taxonomy): Eukaryota > Metazoa > Arthropoda > Insecta > Hymenoptera > Andrenidae > Calliopsis > Calliopsis andreniformis. Next base: position 1,735,129 of record NW_027480449.1, read on the forward strand.
GAGAATTGAGAATTGAGGATGAAGACTGAGGGTTGAGGATTGAGGTTTGAGGAACGAGGATTGAGGATTGAGGATTGACGACTAAGGATTGACGATTGAGTATTGAAGATTGAGGATTTATGACTGAGGATTGACGACAGAGGATTGTGGATTGAGGATTGAGGATTGAGGATTGAGGATTGAGGATTAAAGATTGAATATTGATGATTGAAGATTGAGGATTGAAGATTGAGGACTGGCGATTGAGGATTGAAGTTTGAGGATTAAGGATTGAAGATTTGGGATTGAGGATCTAGGATTGGGGATTGATTATTGGGGATTGAAGATTGAGGATTGAGGACTGAGGATTGAGAAATGAGAATTGAGGATGAGGACTGAGGGTTGAGGATTGAAGTTTGAGGAACGAGGATTGAGGATTGAGGATTGAGGACTGAGGATTGACGATTGAGTATTCAAGATTGAGGATTTATGACTGAGGATTGAGGATTGAAGATTGAGGATTAAGGATTGAAGATTGGGGATTGTGGATCTAGGATTGGAGATTGATTATTGAGGATTGAAGATTGAGGATTGAGGATTGAGGATTGAGGATTGAGGGTTGAAGATTGAGGATTAAGGATTGAGGATTGAGGATTGAGGATTGAGGATTAAAGATTGAATATTGATGATTGAAGGTTGAGAATTGAGGATTGAGGGTTGTGGATTGAGGACGAGGACTGAGGGTTGAATACTGATGCTTGGGGCCTGAGGATTGAGAATTGAGGATTGAGAATTGATGATTGAGGATTGAGGATTGAGCATTGAAGATTGAGGATTGGGGATTGACGATTGACGATTGAGGATTGAGTATTGAGGATTGAAGATTGAGTATTGATGATTGAAGATTGAGGATTGAGGATTGAGTGTTGAGGATTGAGGACGAGGACTGACGGTCGAGGACTGAGGATTGAGCATTGAGGATTAAGGATTGAAGATTGGGGATTGAGGATCTTGGATTGGAGATTGATTATGGAGGAATGATGATTGACGATTGAGGATTGAGGATTGAGAATTGAGAATTGAGAATGAGTACTGAGAGTTGAGGATTGAGGTTTGAGGAATGAGGATTGAGGGTTGAGGATTGAGGATTGAGGATTGAGGACGGAGGATGAGGGCTGAGTGTCGAGGGTTGAGGTTTGTGTGTTGAATCCTGAGAATTCAGGATATTCTATTGAGTATTGAGAGTTGAGGATGGTTGAGTACTGAAGACTGAGGATTGAGGATTGATGTTTGAGTACTGAGGATTCAGAATTGAGGTTTGAGGACTGAGGATTGAGGATTAAAGATTGAGTATTGAGGATTGAATATTGAGGATTGAGGTTTGAGGATTGAGGATTGAGGATTGAGGATTGAGGATTGAGGATTGAAGATTGAGTATTGAGGATTGAATGTTGAGGATTGTGGATTGAGGATTGAGGATTGAGGATTGAAGATTGAGTATTGATGCCTGAGGATTGAGGATTGAGGATTGAGTACTGAGGATTGAGGATTGAGGATTGAGCATTGAGGGTTGAAGATTGAGAATTAAGGATTGAGGATTGAGGATTGAGGATTGAGGATTAAAGATTGAATATTGATGATTGAAGATTGAGAATTGAGGATTGAGGGTTGTGGATTGAGGACGAGGACCGAGGGTTGAATATTGATGTTTGAGGCCTGAGGATTGAGGATTGAGGATTGAGAATTGATGATTGAGGATTGAGGATAGAAGATTGAGGATTGAAGATTGAGTATTCAGGATTGAGGTTTGAGGTTTGAGGATTGAGGATTGAGGACCGAGGCTTGAGGATTGAGGATTGAGAATTGAGGATTGAGGATTGGGTATTGAGGATTGAAGATTGAGTATTCAGGATTGAGGTTTGAGGTTTGAGGATTGAGGATTGAGGACCGAGGCTTGAGGATTGAGGATTGAGAATTGAGGATTGAGGATTGAGTATTGAAGATTGAGTATTGATGCCTGAGGATTGAGGATTGAGGATTGAGGTTTGAGGATTGTGGATTGAAGATTGAGTATTGAGGATTGAAGATTGAGGACTGAGGATTGAGGATTGAGAATGGAGGATGGAGGATGAGGACGGACGATTGAGGATTGAGGTTTGAGGATTGAGGATTGAGGATTGAGTACTGAGGATTGAGGATTGAGGATTGAGCATTGAGGGTTGAAGATTGAGGATTAAGGATTGAGGATTGAGGATTGAGGATTGAGGATTAAAGATTGAATATTGATGATTGAAGATTGAGAATTGAGGATTGAGGGTTGTGGATTGAGGACGAGGACCGAGGGTTGAATATTGATGTTTGAGGCCTGAGGATTGAGGATTGAGGATTGAGAATTGATGATTGAGGATTGAGGATAGAAGATTGAGGATTGGGTATTGAGGATTGAAGATTGAGTATTCAGGATTGAGGTTTGAGGTTTGAGGATTGAGGATTGAGGACCGAGGCTTGAGGATTGAGGATTGAGAATTGAGGATTGAGGATTGAGTATTGAAGATTGAGTACTGATGCCTGAGGATTGAGGATTGTGGATTGAGGTTTGAGGATTGTGGATTGAAGATTGAGTATTGAGGATTGAAGATTGAGGACTGAGGATTGAGGATTGAGAATGGAGGATGGAGGATGAGGACGGACGATTGAGGATTGAGGTTTGAGGATTGAGGATTGAGGATTGAGGACTGAGGATTGAGGATTGAGGATTGAGCATTGAGGATTGGACATTGAGGACTGGGGATTGAGGATTGAAGATTGAGGATTAAGGATTGAAGATTGGGGATTGAGTATCTAGGATTGGAGATTGATTATTGAGGATTGAAGATTGAGGATTGAGGATTGAGGATTGAGAATTGAGAATTGAGTATGAGGACTGAGGGTTGAGGATTGAGGTTTGAGGAATGAGGATTGTGGGTTGAGGTTTGAGGGATGAGGATTGAGGGTTGAGGATTGAGAGTTGAGGATTGAGGATTGAGTATAGAGTATTGAGGATTGAGGATTGAGGATTGAGGATTGAAGATTGAGTATTGAGGATTGAAGATTGAGGATTGAGGATTGAGGGTTGAGGATTGAGTATTGAGGATTGACGCTTGAGGATTGAGGGTTGAGGATGTAGGATAGAAGGGAGAGGACTGAGTGTTGAGTGTTGAGTGTTGAGAATTGATGCTTGAGGTTTGAGATTTGATTATTGAATATTCTGTATTGAGTATTGAACCATGAGTATTCAGGATGTTCTATTGAGTATTGAGAATTGAGGATTGATGGTTGAATATTGAGGATTTATGGTTGAGGGTTGAGTGTTGAATATTGAGGATTGAGGATTGAGGATTGAGGATTGATGATTGAGGATTGAAGATTGATTATTGATGATTGAATATTGAGGATTGAGGATTGAGGGTTGAGGATTGAGGACGAGGACCGACGGTTGAGGATTGAGGTTTGAGGATTGAGGATTGAGGATTGAGGACTTATTCTTGAGGATTGAGGATTAAGCATTGAGGATTGAAGATTGAGGACTGGCGATTGAGGATTGAAGATTGAGGATTAAGGATTGAGGATTGGGGATTGAGGATGTAGGATTGGAGATTGATTATTGAGGATTGAAGATTGAGGATTGAGGATTGAGGATTGAGGATTGAGGATTGAGGATTGAGGATTGAGAATTGAGAATTGAGGATGAAGACTGAGGGTTGAGGATTGAGGTTTGAGGAACGAGGATTGAGGATTGAGGATTGACGACTAAGGATTGACGATTGAGTATTGAAGATTGAGGATTTATGACTGAGGATTGACGACAGAGGATTGTGGATTGAGGATTGAGGATTGAGGATTGAGGATTGAGGATTAAAGATTGAATATTGATGATTGAAGATTGAGGATTGAAGATTGAGGACTGGCGATTGAGGATTGAAGTTTGAGGATTAAGGATTGAAGATTTGGGATTGAGGATCTAGGATTGGGGATTGATTATTGGGGATTGAAGATTGAGGATTGAGGACTGAGGATTGAGAAATGAGAATTGAGGATGAGGACTGAGGGTTGAGGATTGAAGTTTGAGGAACGAGGATTGAGGATTGAGGATTGAGGACTGAGGATTGACGATTGAGTATTCAAGATTGAGGATTTATGACTGAGGATTGAGGATTGAAGATTGAGGATTAAGGATTGAAGATTGGGGATTGTGGATCTAGGATTGGAGATTGATTATTGAGGATTGAAGATTGAGGATTGAGGATTGAGGATTGAGGATTGAGGGTTGAAGATTGAGGATTAAGGATTGAGGATTGAGGATTGAGGATTGAGGATTAAAGATTGAATATTGATGATTGAAGGTTGAGAATTGAGGATTGAGGGTTGTGGATTGAGGACGAGGACTGAGGGTTGAATATTGATGCTTGGGGCCTGAGGATTGAGAATTGAGGATTGAGAATTGATGATTGAGGATTGAGGATTGAGCATTGAAGATTGAGGATTGGGGATTGACGATTGACGATTGAGGATTGAGTATTGAGGATTGAAGATTGAGTATTGATGATTGAAGATTGAGGATTGAGGATTGAGTGTTGAGGATTGAGGACGAGGACTGACGGTCGAGGACTGAGGATTGAGCATTGAGGATTGAAGATTGATGACTGGGGATTGAGGATTGAAGATTGAGGATTAAGGATTGAAGATTGGGGATTGAGGATCTTGGATTGGAGATTGATTATGGAGGAATGATGATTGACGATTGAGGATTGAGGATTGAGAATTGAGAATTGAGAATGAGTACTGAGAGTTGAGGATTGAGGTTTGAGGAATGAGGATTGAGGGTTGAGGATTGAGGATTGAGGATTGAGGACGGAGGATGAGGGCTGAGTGTCGAGGGTTGAGGTTTGTGTGTTGAATCCTGAGAATTCAGGATATTCTATTGAGTATTGAGAGTTGAGGATGGTTGAGTACTGAAGACTGAGGATTGAGGATTGATGTTTGAGTACTGAGGATTCAGAATTGAGGTTTGAGGACTGAGGATTGAGGATTAAAGATTGAGTATTGAGGATTGAATATTGAGGATTGAGGTTTGAGGATTGAGGATTGAGGATTGAGGATTGAGGATTGAGGATTGAAGATTGAGTATTGAGGATTGAATGTTGAGGATTGTGGATTGAGGATTGAGGATTGAGGATTGAAGATTGAGTATTGATGCCTGAGGATTGAGGATTGAGGATTGAGTACTGAGGATTGAGGATTGAGGATTGAGCATTGAGGGTTGAAGATTGAGAATTAAGGATTGAGGATTGAGGATTGAGGATTGAGGATTAAAGATTGAATATTGATGATTGAAGATTGAGAATTGAGGATTGAGGGTTGTGGATTGAGGACGAGGACCGAGGGTTGAATATTGATGTTTGAGGCCTGAGGATTGAGGATTGAGGATTGAGAATTGATGATTGAGGATTGAGGATAGAAGATTGAGGATTGAAGATTGAGTATTCAGGATTGAGGTTTGAGGTTTGAGGATTGAGGATTGAGGACCGAGGCTTGAGGATTGAGGATTGAGAATTGAGGATTGAGGATTGAGTATTGAAGATTGAGTATTGATGCCTGAGGATTGAGGATTGAGGATTGAGGTTTGAGGATTGTGGATTGAAGATTGAGTATTGAGGATTGAAAATTGAGGACTGAGGATTGAGGATTGAGAATGGAGGATGGAGGATGAGGACGGACGATTGAGGATTGAGGTTTGAGGATTGAGGATTGAGGATTGAGGACTGAGGATTGAGGATTGAGGATTGAGCATTGAGGATTGGACATTGAGGACTGGGGATTGAGGATTGAAGATTGAGGATTAAGGATTGAAGATCGGGGATTGAGGATCTAGGATTGGAGATTGATTATTGAGGATTGAAGATTGAGGATTGAGGATTGAGGATTGAGAATTGAGAATTGAGTATGAGGACTGAGGGTTGAGGATTGAGGTTTGAGGAATGAGGATTGTGGGTTGAGGTTTGAGGGATGAGGATTGAGGGTTGAGGATTGAGGGTTGAGGATTGAGGATTGAGTATAGAGTATTGAGGATTGAGGATTGAAGATTGAGGATTGAAGATTGAGTATTGAGGATTGAAGATTGAGGATTGAGGATTGAGGGTTGAGGATTGAGTATTGAGGATTGACGCTTGAGGATTGAGGGTTGAGGATGTAGGATAGAAGGGAGAGGACTGAGTGTTGAGGGTTGAGTGTTGAGAATTGATGCTTGAGGTTTGAGATTTGATTATTGAATATTCTGTATTGAGTATTGAACCATGAGTATTCAGGATGTTCTATTGAGTATTGAGAATTGAGGATTGATGGTTGAATATTGAGGATTTATGGTTGAGGGTTGAGTGTTGAATATTGAGGATTGAGGATTGAGGATTGAAGATTGATTATTGATGATTGAATATTGAGGATTGAGGATTGAGGGTTGAGGATTGAGGACGAGGACCGACGGTTGAGGATTGAGGTTTGAGGATTGAGGATTGAGGATTGAGGACTTATTCTTGAGGATTGAGGATTAAGCATTGAGGATTGAAGATTGAGGACTGGCGATTGAGGATTGAAGATTGAGGATTAAGGATTGAGGATTGGGGATTGAGGATGTAGGATTGGAGATTGATTATTGAGGATTGAAGATTGAGGATTGAGGATTGAGGATTGAGGATTGAGGATTGAGGATTGAGAATTCAGAATTGAGGATGAAGACTGAGGGTTGAGGATTGAGGTTTGAGGAACGAGGATTGAGGATTGAGGATTGACGACTAAGGATTGACGATTGAGTATTGAAGATTGAGGATTTATGACTGAGGATTGACGACAGAGGATTGTGGATTGAGGATTGATGATTGACGATTGAGTATTGAGTATTGAATATCGAGGATTGAGGATTGAGGATTAAGGATTGAGGATTGAGGATTGAGGATTTAGGATTGAGGATTGAGGATTGAAGGTTGAGTACTGAGGATTGAAGATTGAGGATTGAGGATTGAGTATTGAGGATTGAGGATTGAGTATTGAAGATTGAGTATTGAAGATTGAGGATTGAGGATTGAGGGTTGAGGATTGAGGACTGAGGATTGCGGATTGAGGATTGAGTATTGAAGATTGAGTATTGAGGATTGAATATTGAGGATTGTGGATTGAGGATTGAGGATTGAGAATGAGGGCTGAGGGTTGAGGTTTGAGGTTTGAGTATAGAATCCTGAGAATTCAGGATATTTTATTGGGCATTGAGAATTGAGGATTGATGGTTGAGTATTGAGGACTGAGGATTGAGGATTGAGGATTAAGTATTGAAAATTGAGGATTGATGATTGAGGATTGAGGATTGCGGATAGAGGATTGAGGATTGAGGATTGAGGGTTGACGATTGAGGATTAAGGATTGAGGATTGAGGATTGAGGATTCAGGATTAAAGATTGAATATTCATGATTGAAGATTGAGGATTGAAGATTGAGGACTGGCGATTGAGGATTGAAGATTGAGGATTAAGGATTGAAGATTTGGGATTGAGGATCTAGGACTGGAGATTGATTATTGGGGATTGAAGATTGAGGATTGAGGACTGAGGATTGAGAAATGAGAATTGAGGATGAGGACTGAGGGTTGAGGATTGAAGTTTGAGGAACGAGGATTGAGGATTGAGGATTGAGGACTGAGGATTGACGATTGAGTATTCAAGATTGAGGATTTATGACTGAGGATTGAGGATTGAAGATTGAGGATAAAGGATTGAAGATTGGGGATTGAGGATCTAGGATTGGAGATTGATTATTGAGGATTGAAGATTGAGGATTGAGGATTGAGGATTGAGGATTGAGGATTGAGGGTTGAAGATTGAGGATTAAGGATTGAGGATTGAGGATTGAGGATAGAGGATTGAGGATTAAAGATTGAATATTGATGATTTTAGATTGAGAATTGAGGATTGAGGGTTGTGGATTGAGGACGAGGACTGAGGGTTGAATATTGATGTTTGGGGCCTGAGGATTGAGGATTGAGGATTGAGAATTGATGATTGAGGATTGAGGATAGAAGATTGAGGATTGGGTATTGAGGATTAGAGATTGAGGATTCAGGATTGAGGATTGAGGATTGAGGATTGAGGATTGAGGATTGAGGATTGAAGATTGAGTACTGAGGATTGAAGATTGAGGATTGAGGATTGAGGATTGAGGATTGAGGATTGAGCATTGAAGATTGAGGACGAGGACTGACGGTCGAGGACTGAGGATTGAGCATTGAGGATTGAAGGTTGATGACTGGGGATTGAGGATTGAAGATTGAGGATTAAGGATTGAAGGTTGGGGATTGAGGATCTTGGATTGGAGATTGATTATGGAGGATTGATGATTGACGATTGAGGATTGAGGATTGAGAATTGAGAATTGAGAATGAGGACTGAGAGTTGAGGATTGAGGTTTGAGGAATGAGGATTGAGGGTTGAGGATTGAGGATTGAGGGTTGAGGACGGAGGATGAGGTCTGAGTGTCGAGGGTTGAGGTTTGTGTGTTGAATCCTGAGAATTCAGGATATTCTATTGAGTATTGAGAGTTGAGGATGGTTGAGTACTGAAGACTGAGGATTGAGAATTGACGTTTGAGTACTGAGGATTCAGAATTGAGGTTTGAGGACTGAGGATTGAGGATTAAAGATTGAGTATTGAGGATTGAATATTGAGGATTGAGGTTTGAGGATTGAGGGTTGAGGATTGAGGATTGTGGATTGAGGATTGAGGATTGAGAATGAGGGCTGAGGGTTGAGGTTTGAGGTTTGAGTATAGAATCCTGAGAATTCAGGATATTTTATTGGGCATTGAGAATTGAGGATTGATGGTTGAGTATTGAGGACTGAGGATTGAGGATTGAGGACTAAGTATTGAAGATTGAGTGTTGATGATTGAGGATTGAGGATTGCAGATAGAGGATTGAGGATTGAGGGTTGACGATTGAGGATTAAGGATTGAGGATTGAGGATTGAGGATTGAGGGTTGACGATTGAGGATTAAGGATTGAGGATTGAGGATTGAGGATTGAGGATTAAAGATTGAATATTGATGATTGAAGATTGAGGATTGAAGATTGAGGACTGGCGATTGAGGATTGAAGTTTGAGGATTAAGGATTGAAGATTTGGGATTGAGGATCTAGGATTGGAGATTGATTATTGGGGATTGAAGATTGAGGATTGAGGACTGAGGATTGAGAAATGAGAATTGAGGATGAGGACTGAGGGTTGAGGATTGAAGTTTGAGGAACGAGGATTGAGGATTGAGGATTGAGGACTGAGGATTGACGATTGAGTATTCAAGATTGAGGATTTATGACTGAGGATTGAGGATTGAAGATTGAGGATTAAGGATTGAAGATTGGGGATTGTGGATCTAGGATTGGAGATTGATTATTGAGGATTGAAAATTGAGGATTGAGGATTGAGGATTGAGGATTGAGGGTTGAAGATTGAGGATTAAGGATTGAGGATTGAGGATTGAGGATTGAGGATTGAGGATTAAAGATTGAATACTGATGATTGAAGGTTGAGAATTGAGGATTGAGGGTTGTGGATTGAGGACGAGGACTGAGGGTTGAATATTGATGCTTGGGGCCTGAGGATTGAGGATTGAGGATTGAGAATTGATGATTGAGGATTGAGGATTGAGCATTGAAGATTGAGGATTGGGGATTGACGATTGACGATTGAGGATTGAGTATTGAGGATTGAAGATTGAGTATTGATGATAGAAGATTGAGGATTGAGGATTGAGTGTTGAGGATTGAGGACGAGGACTGACGGTCGAGGACTGAGGATTGAGCATTGAGGATTGAAGATTGATGACTGGGATTGAGGATTGAAGATTGAGGATTAAGGATTGAAGATTGGGGATTGAGGATCTTGGATTGGAGATTGATTATGGAGGATTGATGATTGACTATTGAGGATTGAGGATTGAGAATTGAGAATAGAGAATGAGTACTGAGAGTTGAGGATTGAGGTTTGAGGAATGAGGATTGAGGGTTGAGGATTGAGGATTGAGGATTGAGGACGGAGGATGAGGGCTGAGTGTCGAGGGTTGAGGTTTGTGTGTTGAATCCTGAGAATTCAGGATATTCTATTGAGTATTGAGAGTTGAGGATGGTTGAGTACTGAAGACTGAGGATTGAGGATTGATGTTTGAGTACTGAGGATTCAGAATTGAGGTTTGAGGACTGAGGATTGAGGATTAAAGATTGAGTATTGAGGATTGAATATTGAGGATTGAGGTTTGAGGATTGAGGATTGAGGATTGAGGATTGAGGATTGAGGATTGAAGATTGAGTATTGAGGATTGAATGTTGAGGATTGTGGATTGAGGATTGAGGATTGAGGATTGAAGATTGAGTATTGATGCCTGCGGATTGAGGATTGAGGATTGAGTACTGAGGATTGAGGATTGAGGATTGAGCATTGAGGGTTGAAGATTGAGGATTAAGGATTGAGGATTGAGGATTGAGGATTGAGGATTAAAGATTGAATATTGATGATTGAAGATTGAGAATTGAGGATTGAGGGTTGTGGATTGAGGACGAGGACCGAGGGTTGAATATTGATGTTTGAGGCCTGAGGATTGAGGATTGAGGATTGAGAATTGATGATTGAGGATTGAGGATTGAAGATTGAGGATTGGGTATTGAGGATTGAAGATTGAGTATTCAGGATTGAGGTTTGAGGTTTGAGGATTGAGGATTGAGGACCGAGGCTTGAGGATTGAGGATTGAGAATTGAGGATTGAGGATTGAGTATTGAAGATTGAGTATTGATGCCTGAGGATTGAGGATTGAGGATTGAAGTTTGAGGATTGTGGATTGAAGATTGAGTATTGAGGATTGAAAATTGAGGACTGAGGATTGAGGATTGAGAATGGAGGATGGAGGATGAGGACGGACGATTGAGGATTGAGGTTTGAGGATTGAGGATTGAGGATTGAGGACTGAGGATTGAGGATTGAGGATTGAGCATTGAGGATTGGACATTGAGGACTGGGGATTGAGGATTGAAGATTGAGGATTAAGGATTGAAGATTGGGGATTGAGGATCTAGGATTGGAGATTGATTACTGAGGATTGAAGATTGAGGATTGAGGATTGAGGATTGAGAATTGAGAATTGAGTATGAGGACCGAGGGTTGAGGATTGAGGTTTGAGGAATGAGGATTGTGGGTTGAGGTTTGAGGGATGAGGATTGAGGGTTGAGGATTGAGGATTGAGGATTGAGGACTGAGGATTGAGGATTGAGGATTGAGCATTGAGGATTGGACATTGAGGACTGGGGATTGAGGATTGAAGATTGAGGATTAAGGATTGAAGATTGGGGATTGAGGATCTAGGATTGGAGATTGATTACTGAGGATTGAAGATTGAGGATTGAGGATTGAGGATTGAGAATTGAGAATTGAGTATGAGGACCGAGGGTTGAGGATTGAGGTTTGAGGAATGAGGATTGTGGGTTGAGGTTTGAGGGATGAGGATTGAGGGTTGAGGATTGAGGGTTGAGGATTGAGGATTGAGTATAGAGTATTGAGGATTGAGGATTGAGGATTGAGGATTGAAGATTGAGTATTGAGGATTGAAGATTGAGGATTGAGGATTGAGGGTTGAGGATTGAGTATTGAGGATTGACGCTTGAGGATTGAGGGTTGAGGATGTAGGATAGAAGGGAGAGGACTGTGTGTTGAGGGTTGAGTGTTGAGAATTGATGCTTGAGGTTTGAGATTTGATTATTGAATATTCTGTATTGAGTATTGAACCATGAGTATTCAGGATGTTCTATTGAGTATTGAGAATTGAGGATTGATGGTTGAATATTGAGGATTTATGGTTGAGGGTTGAGTGTTGAATATTGAGGATTGAGGATTGAGGATTGAGGATTGATGATTGAGGTTGAAGATTGATTATTGATGATTGAATATTGAGGATTGAGGATTGAGGGTTGTGGATTGAGGACGAGGACCGACGGTTGAGGATTGAGGTTTGAGGATTGAGGATTGAGGATTGAGGACTGAGGCTTGAGGATTGAGGATTGACCATTGAGGATTGAAGATTGAGGACTGGCGATTGAGGATTGAAGACTGAGGATTAAGGATTGAGGATTGGGGATTGAGGATGTTGGATTGGAGATTGATTATTGAGGATTGAGGATTGAGGATTGAGGATTGAGGATTGAGGATTGAGGATTGAAGATTGAGTATTGAGGATTGAAGATTGAGGATTGAGGATTGAGGGTTGAGGATTGAGGATTGAGGATTGACGCTTGAGGATTGAGGGTTGAGGATGTAGGATAGAAGAGAGAGGACTGAGTGTTGAGCGTTGAGTGTTGAGAATTGATGCTTGAGGTTTGAGATTTGATTATTCAATATTATGTATTGAGTATTGAACCATGAGTATTCAGGATGCTCTATTGAGTATTGAGAATTGAGGATTGATGGTTGAATATTGAGGATTTATGGTTGAGGGTTGAGTGTTGAAAATTGAGGATTGAGGATTGAGGATTGAGGATTGATGATTGAGGATTGAAGATTGATTATTGATGATTGAATATTGAGGATTGAGGATTGAGGGTTGTGGATTGTGGATTGAGGACGAGGACCGCCGGATGAGTATTGAGGTTTGAGGTTTGAGCATTGAGGATTGAGGATTAAGGATTGAGGATTGAGGATTGAGGATTGAAGATTGAGTATTGAAGATTGAAGGTTGAGGATTGTGGATTGAGGATTGAGGATTGAGGATTGAATATTGAGGATTGGGGACTGAGTGTTGAGGGTTGAGTGATGAGAATTGATGTTTGTGGATAGAGATTTGAAGATTGCAGATTGAGTATTGAGTATTGAAAACTGTGAATTGATGATATTCTATGGAGGATTGAGGATTGACAACTGATTGTTGAGGACTGATGGCTGAAGATTGAGGATTCAGGATTGAGGATTCAGGATTGAGGTTTGAGGGCTGAGGATTGAGGATTGAGGATTGAGTATTGAAGATTGAGGATTGATGATTGAGGGTTGTGTATTGAGGACGAGGGCTGAGGGTTGAGTGCTGATACTTGAGGTCTGAGGATTGAGGATTGTGGATTGCGAATTGAGGACTGAGGATTGAAGATAGAGGATTGGGTATTGAGGATTGAAGAATGAGGATTGAGGATTGAGGATTGAGGATTGGGGATTGAAGTTTCGGTATTGAGGATTAAAGATTGAGGATTGAGGATTGAGTATTGATGATTGAATATTGAGGATTCAGGATTGAGGTTTGTGGATTGAGGACGAGGACTGACGGTTGAGGATTGAGGTTTGAGGATTGAGGATTGAGGATTGAGGACTGAGGATTGAGGATTGAGGACTGAGCATTGAGGATTGAAGATTGAGGATGGAGGATGGTGGATGAGGACGGACGATTTAGGATTGAGGTTTGAGGATTGAGGATTGATGATTGAGGACTGAGGATTGAGGATTGAGGATTGAGCATTGAGGATTGGACATTGAGGACTCGGGATTGAGGATTGAAGATTGAGGATTAAGGATTGAAGATTGGGGATTGAAGACTGAGGACTGGCGATTGAGGATTGACGTTTGAGGATTAAGGATTGAAGATTTGGGATTGAGGATCTAGGATTGGAGATTGATTATTGGGGATTGAAGATTGAGGATTGAGGACTGAGGATTGAGAAATGAGAACTGAGGATGAGGACTGAGGGTTGAAGATTGAAGTTTGAGGAACGAGGATTGAGGATTGAGGATTGAGGACTGAGGATTGACGATTAAGTATTCAAGATTGAGGATTTATGACTGAGGATTGAGGATTGAAGATTGAGGATTAAGGATTGAAGATTGGGGATTGAGGATCTAGGATTGGAGATTGATTATTGAGGATTGAAGATTGAGGATTGAGGATTGAGGATTGAGGGTTGAAGATTGAGGATTAAGGATTGAGGATGGAGGATTGAGGATTAAAGATTGAATATTGATGATTGAAGATTGAGAATCGAGGATTGAGGGTTGTGGATTTAGGACGAGGACTGAGGGTTGAATATTGATGTTTGGGGCCTGAGGATTGAGGATTGAGGATTGAGAATTGATGATTGAGGATTGAGGATTGAGGATTGAGGATTGAGGATTGAAGATTGAGTATTGAGGATTGAAGGTTGAGGATTGTGGATTGAGGATTGAGGATTGAGGATTGAAGATTGAGTATTGATGCCTGAGGATTGAGGATTGAGGATTGAGTACTGAGGATTGAGGATTGAGGATTGAGCATTGAGGGTTGAAGATTGAGGATTAAGGATTGATGATTGAGGATTGAGGATTGAGGATTAAAGATTGAATATTGATGATTGAAGATTGAGAATTGAGGATTGAGGGTTGTGTATTGAGGACGAGGACCGAGGGTTGAATATTGATCCTTGAGGCCTGAGGATTGAGGTTTGAGGATTGAGAATTGATGATTGAGGATTGAGGATAGAAGATTGAGGATTGGGTATTGAGGATTGAAGATTGAGTATTCAGGATTGAGGTTTGAGGTTTGAGGATTGAGGATTGAGGACCGAGGCTTGAGGAATGAGGATTGAGAATTGAGGATTGAGGATTGGGTATTGAAGATTGAGTATTGATGCCTGAGGATTGAGGATTGAGGATTGAGGTTTGAGGATTGTGGATTGAAGATTGAGTATTGAGGATTGAAAATTGAGGACTGAGGATTGAGGATTGAGAATGGAGGATGGAGGATGAGGACGGACGATTGAGGATTGAGGTTTGAGGATTGAGGATTGAGGATTGAGGCCTGAGGATTGAGGATTGAGGATTGGACATTGAGGACTGGGGATTGAGGATTGAAGATTGAGGATTAAGGATTGAAGATTGGGGATTGAGGATCTAGGATTGGAGATTGATTATTGATTATTGATGATTGAATATTGAGGATTGAGGATTGAGGTTTGAGGATTGAGGACGAGGACTGACGGTTGAAGGTTGAGGCTTGAGGATTGAGGATTTAGCGTTGAGGACTGAGGATTGAGGATTGAGGACTGAGCATTGAGGATTGAAGATTGAGGATGGAGGATGGACAATGAGGACGGACGATTGAGGATTGAGGTTTGAGGATTGAGGATTGACGATTGAGGACTAAGGATTGAGGATTGTGGATTGAGCATTGAGGATTGGACATTGAGGACTGGGGATTGAGGATTTAAGTTTGAGGATTAAGGATTGAAGATTGGGTATTGAGGATCTAGGATTGGAGATTGATTATGGAGGATTGAAGATTGAGGATTGAGGATTGAGGATTGAGAATTGAGAATTGTGTATGAGGACTGAGGGTTGAGGATTGAGGTTTGAGGAATGAGGATTTTGGGTTGAGAATTGAGGATTAAGGATTGAGGATTGAGGATTGAGGATTGAGTATTGAAGATTGAGGATTGAGGATTGAGGATTGAAGATTGAGTACTGAGGATTGAAGATTGAGGATTGAGGATTGAGGGTTGAGGATTGAGGATTGAGGATTGACGCTTGAGGATTGAGGGTTGAGGATGTAGGATAGAAGAGAGAGGACTGAGTGTTGAGGGTTGAGTGTTGAGAATTGATGCTTGAGGTTTGAGATTTGATTATTCAATATTATGTATTGAGTATTGAACCATGAGTATTCAGGATGCTCTATTGAGTATTGAGAATTGAGGATTGATGGTTGAATATTGAGGATTTATGGTTGAGGGTTGAGTGTTGAACATTGAGGATTGAGGATTGAGGATTGAGGATTGATGATTGAGGATTGAAGATTGATTATTTATGATTGAATATTGAGGATTGAGGATTGAGGGTTGTGGATTGAGGACGAGGACCGACGGATGAGGATTGAGGTTTGAGGTTTGAGCATTGAGGATTGAGGATTAAGGATTGAGGATTGAGGATTGAGGATTGAATATTGAGGATTGAGGATTGAGGGTTGAGGATTGAGGACGAGGACTGACGGTTGAGGATTGAGGTTTGAGGATTGAGGATTGAGGATTGAGGACTGAGGCTTGAGGATTGAGGATTGAGCATTGAGGATTGAAGATTGAGGACTGGCGATTGAGGATTGAAGATTGAGGATTAAGGATTGAGTATTGGGGATTGAGGATGTAGGATTGGAGAATGATTATTGAGGATTGAAGATTGTGAATTGAGGATTGAGGATTGAGTATTGAGAATTGAGAATTGAGGATGACGACTGAGGGTTGAGGATTGAGGTTTGAGGAACGAGGATTGAGGATTGAGGATTGAGTATTAAGGATTGACGATTGAGTATTGAAGATTGTGGATTGATGACTGAGGATTGACGACTGAGGATTGAGCATTGAGGATTGATGATTGAAGATTGAGTATTGAGGATTGAATATTGTGGATTGCGGATTGAGGATTGAGGATTGTGGATTGACGATTGAGGACTGAAGATTGAGTATTGAGGATTGAAGGTTGAGGATTGTGGATTGAGGATTGAGGATTGAGGATTGAAAATTGAGTATTGATGCCTGAGGATTGAGGATTGAGGATTGAGTACTGAGGATTGAGGATTGAGGATTGGGGATTGAGGATAGAGGTTTGAGGATTGAAGATTGAGTATTGATGATTGAATATTGAGGATTGAGGATTGAGGTTTGAGGATTGATGATTGAGTATTGAAGATTGATTATTGATGATTGAAGATTGAGGACTGGCGACTGAGGATTGAAGATTGAGGATTAAGGATTGAGGATTGGGGATTGAGGATGTAGGATTGCAGATTGATTATTGAGGATTGAAGATTGAGGATTGAGGATTGAGAATTGAGAATTGAGAATTGAGGGTGAGGGCTGAGGGTTGAGGATTGTGGCTTGAGGAACGAGGATTGAGGATTGAGGATTGAGGACTAAGGATTGACGATTGAGTATTGAAGATTGAGTATTGTAGCCCGAGGATTGAGGATTGAGGATTGAGGATTGAGGATTGGTGATTGAAGACTGAGTATTGAGGATTGAAGATTGAGGATTGAGGATTGAGGATTGAGGATGGAGGATGAGGGCTGAGGGTTGCGGATTGAGGTTTGAGTATTGAATCCTGAGAATTCAGGGTATTCTATTGAGTATCGATAAATGTGGATTGATGGTTGGGTATTGAGCATTGGGGATTGAGGATTGAGTATTGAAGATTGAGGATTGATGATTGAGGATTGAGGATTGAGGATTGAGGATTGAGGATTGAGGGTTGAAGATTGAGGATTGAGGATTGAGGATTGAGGATTGAGGATTGAGGATTGAGGATTGAGGATTGAGGATTGAGGATTGAGGATTGAGGATTGAGGATTGAGGATTGAAGATAGAGTATTGAGGATTGAAGATTGAGGATTGAGGATTGAGGATTGAGCATTGAAGATTGAGGATTGTGGATTGAGGATTGACGATTGAGGATTGAGTATTGAGGATTGAAGATTGAGTATTGATGATTGAAGATTGAGGATTGAGGATTGAGTGTTGAGGATTGAGGACGAGGACTGACGGTTGAGGATTGAGGATTGAGCATTGAGGATTGAAGATTCATGACTGGGGATTGAGGACTCAAGATTGAGGATTAAGGATTGGAAGATTGGGGATTGAGGATCTTGGATTGGAGATTGATTATTGAGGATTGAAGATTGACGATTGAGGATTGAGGATTGAGGATTGAGGATTGAGAATTGAGAATGAGGACTGAGAGTTGAGGATTGAGGTTTGAGGAATGAGGATTGAGGGTTGAGGATTGAGGATTGAGGATTGAGGATTGGGGATTTAGTATTGCAGATTGAGTGTTGATGCCTGAGGATTGAGGATTGAGGATTGAGGACTGAGGATTGAGGATTGAGGATTGAGCATTGAGGATTGGAGATTGAGGACTGGGGATTGATGATTGAAGATTGAGGATTAAGGATTGAACATTGGGGATTGAGGATCTAGGATTGGAGATTGATTATTGAGGATTGAAGATTGAGGATTGAGGATTGAGGATTGAGGACTGAGGGTTGAAGATTGAGGATTAAGGATTGAGGATTGAGGGTTGAAGATTGAGGATTAAGTATTGAGGATTGAGGATTGAAGATTGAGTATTAAAGATTGACTATTGATGATTGAAGATTGAGGAATGAGGATTGAGGGTTGTGGATTGAGGACGAGTACTGAGGGTGGAATATTGGTGTTTGAGGCCTGAGGATTGAGGATTGAGGATTGAGAATTGATGATTGAGGATTGAGGATTGAAGATTGAGGATTGGGTATTGAGGATTGAAGATAGAGGATTCAGGATTGAGGATTGAGGATTGAGGATTGGGGACTGAGGATTGAGGATTGAGGATTGAGTACTGAGGACTGAAGGTTGGGGATTGAGGATTGAGGATTGAGGATTGAGCATTGAGGATTGAAGATTGAGGACTGGCGATTGAGGATTGAAGATTGAGGATTAAGGATTGACTATTGGGGATTGAGGATGTAGGATTGGAGAATGATTATTTAGGATTGAAGATTGAGGATTGAGGATTGAGTATTGAGGTCTGAGGCTTGAGTACTGAGGATTGAATATTGAGTATTGAGGATTGAGGTTTGAGGATTGAGGATTTAGGATTGAGGACTGAGGATTGAGGATTGAGGACTGAGCATTGAGGGTTGAAGACTGAGGATGGAGGATGGAGGATGAGGACGGACGATTGAGGATTGAGGTTTGAGGATTGAGGATTGAGGATTGAGGACTAAGGATTGAGGATTGAGGATTGAGCATTGAGGATTGGACATTGAGGACTGGGGATTGAGGATTTAAGTTTGAGGATTAAGGATTGAAGATTGGGTATTGAGGATCTAGGATTGGAGATTGATTATTGAGGATTGAAGATTGAGGATTGAGGATTGAGGATTGAGAATTGAGAATTGAGTATGAGGACTGAGGGTTGAGGATTGAGGTTTGAGGAATGAGGATTGTGGGTTGAGGATTGAGGATTAAGGATTGAGGATTGAGGATTGAGTATTGAAGATTGAGGATTGAGGATTGAGGATTGAGGGTTGAGGATTGAGGATTGAGGATTGACGCTTCAGGATTGAGGGTTGAGGATGTAGGATAGAAGAGAGTGGACTGAGTTTTGAGGGTTGAGTGATGAGAATTGATGCTTGAGGTTTGAGATTTGATTACTCAATATTATGTATTGAGTATTGAACCATGAGTATTCAGGATGCTCTATTGAGTATTGAGAATTGAGGATTGATGGTTGAATATTGAGGATTTATGGTTGAGGGTTGAGTGTTGAATATTGAGGATTGAGGATTGAGGATTGAGGATTGATGATTGAGGATTGAAGATTGATTATTGATGATTGAATATTGAGGATTGAGGATTGAGGGTTGTGGATTGAGGACGAGGACCGACGGATGAGGATTGAGGTTTGAGGTTTGAGCATTGAGGATTGAGGATTAAGGATTGAGGATTGAGGATTGAGGATTGAATATTGAGGATTGAGGATTGAGGGTTGAGGATTGAGGACGAGGACTGACGGTTGAGGATTGAGGTTTGAGGTTTGAGGATTGAGGATTGAGGACTGAGGCTTGAGGTTTGAGGATTGAGCATTGAGGATTGAAGATTGAGGACTGGCGATTGAGGATTGAAGATTGAGGATTAAGGATTGACTATTGGGGATTGAGGATTGAGGATTGAGGATTGAGGATTGAGGATTGAGGACTGAAGATTGAGTATTGAGGATTGAAGGTTGAGGACTGTGGATTGAGGATTGTGGATTGAGGATTGAAGATTGAGTATTGATGCCTGAGGATTGAGGATTGAGGATTGAGTACTGAGGGTTGAGGATTGAGGATTGAGCATTGAGGGTTGAAGGTTGAGGATTAAGGATTGAGGATTGAGGATTGAGGATTAAGGATTAAAAATTGAATATTGATGATTGAAGATTGAGAATTGAGGATTGAGGGTTGTGGATTGAGGACGAGGACCGAGGGTTGAATATTGATGTTTGAGGCATGAGGATTGAGGATTGAGGACTGAGAATTGATGATTGAGGATTGAGGATAGAAGATTGAGGATTGGGTATTGAGGATTGAAGATTGAGTATTCAGGATTGAGGATTGAGGATTGAGGATTGAGGATTGAGGATTGAGGATTGAGGATTGAGGATTGAGGATTGAGGATTGAGTGTTGATGGTTGAGTATTGAGGATTGATGGCTGAGGGTTGTGTGTTGAGTATTGAGGATTGAGGACTGAGGATTGAGGATAGAGGATTGAGGATTGAAGATTGAGTATTGATTATTGAATATTGAGGATTGAGTATTGAGGTTTGAGGATTGAGGACGAGGACTGACGGTTGAGGATTGAGGTTTGAGGATTGAGGATTTAGGATTGAGGACTGAGGATTGAGGATTGAGGACTGAGCATTGAGGATTGAAGATTGAGGATGGAGGATGGAGGATGAGGACGGACGATTGAGGATTGAGGTTTGAGGATTGAGGATTGAGGATTGAGTACTAAGGATTGAGGATTGAGGATTGAGCATTGAGGATTGGACATTGAGGACTGGGGATTGAGGATTTAAGTTTGAGGATTAAGGATTGAAGATTGGGTATTGAGGATCTAGGATTGGAGATTGATTATTGAGGATTGAAGATTGAGAATTGAGTATGAGGATTGAGGATTGAAGATTGAGAATTGAGGATTGAGGGTTGAGGATTGAGTATTGAAGATTGAGGATTGATGACTGAGGATTGACGACTGAGGATTGAGCATTGAGGATTGATGATTGAAGATTGAGTATTGAGGATTGAATATTGAGGATTGAGGATTGAGGATTGAGGATTGAGGATTGAGGATTGAGGACTGAAGATTGAGTATTGAGGATTGAAGGTTGAGGATTGTGGATTGAGGATTGAGGATTGAGGATTGAAGATTGAGTATTGATGCCTGAGGATTGAGGATTGAGGATTGAGTACTGAGGGTTGAGGATTGAGGATTGAGCATTGAGGGTTGAAGGTTGAGGATTAAGTATTGAGGATTGAGGATTGAGGATTAAGGATTAAAGATTGAATATTGATGATTGAAGATTGAGAATTGAGGATTGAGGGTTGTGGATTGAGGACGAGGACCGAGGGTTGAATATTGATGTTTGAGGCATGAGGATTGAGGATTGAGGACTGAGAATTGATGATTGAGGATTGAGGATAGAAGATTGAGGATTGGGTATCGAGGATTGAAGATTGAGGATTCAGGATTGAGGATTGAGGATTGAGGATTGAGGATTGAGGATTGAGGATTGAGGATTGAGGATTGAGGATTGAAGATTGAGTGCTGAGGATTGGAGATTGAGGATTGAGGATTGAGGATTGATGATTGAGGATTGAGCATTGAAGATTGAGGATTGGGGATTGACGATTGACGATTGAGGATTGAGTATTGAGGATTGAAGATTGAGTATTGATGATTGAAGATTGAGGATTGAGGATTGAGTGTTGAGGATTGAGGACGAGGACTGACGGTTGGGGATTGAGGATTGAGCATTGAGGATTGAAGATTGATGACTGGGGATTGAGGATTGAAGATTGAGGATTAAGGATTGCGGATTGGGGATTGAGGATCTTGGATTGGAGATTGATTATGGAGGATTGAAGATTGACGATTGAGGATTGAGGATTGAGAATTGAGAATTGAGAATGAGGACTGTGAGTTGAGGATTGAGGTTTGAGGAATGAGGGTTGAGGGTTGAGGATTGAGGATTGAGGAATGAGGATTGAGGATTGAGGATTGAGTACTGAAGGTTGAGTATTGATGCCTGAGGATTGATGATTGAGGATTGAGGCTTGAGGATTGTGTATTGAAGATTGAGTATTGAGGATTGAAAATTGAGGATTGAGGATTGAGGATTGAGGATGGAGGATGGAGGACGAGGACGGACGGTTGAGGATTGAGGTTTGGTGATTGACGATTGAGGATTGAGGACTGAGGATTGAGGATTGAGGATTGAGCATTGAGGATTGGACATTGAGGACTGGGGATTGAGGATTGAAGATTGAGGATTAAGGATTGAAGATTGGGGATTGAGCATCTAGGATTGGAGATTGATTATTGAGGATTGAAGATTGAGGATTGAGGATTGTGGATTGAGAATTGAGAATTGAGTATGAGGACTGAGGGTTGAGGATTGAGGTTTGAGGAATGAGGATTGAGGGTTGAGGATTGAGGATTGAGGATTGAGGATTGAGGATTGGGTATTGAGGATTGAAGAATGAGGATTGAGGATTGAGGAATGAGGATTGGGGATTGAAGTTTCAGTATTGAGGATTAAAGATTGAGGATTGAGGTTTGAGGATTGAGGATTGAGGATTGAAGATTGAGAATTGAGGATTGAGGGTTGAGGATTGAGGATTGAGGATTGAGGAATGAGGATTGAGGATTGAGGATTGAGGATTGAGGATTGAGGATTGATGGTTGAGTATTGAGGATTGATGGCTGAGGGTTGTGTGTTGAGTATTGAGGATTGAGGACTGAGGATTGAGGATAGAGGATTGAGGATTGAAGATTGAGTATTGATGATTGAATATTGAGGATTGAGGATTGAGGTTTGAGGATTGAGGACGATGACTGACGGTTGAGGATTGAGGTTTGAGGACTGAGGATTTAGGATTGAGGACTGAGGATTGAGGATTGAGGACTGAGCATTGAGGATTGAAGATTGAGGATGGAGGATGGAGGATGAGGACGGACGATTGAGGATTGAGGTTTGAGGATTGAGGATTGAGGATTGAGGACTAAGGATTGAGGATTGAGGATTGAGCATTGAGGATTGGACATTGAGGACTGGGGATTGAGGATTTAAGTTTGAGGATTAAGGATTGAAGATTGGGTATTGAGGATCTAGGATTGGAGATTGATTATTGAGGATTGAAGATTGAGGATTGAGGATTGAGGATTGAGAATTGAGAATTGAGTATGAGGACTGAGGGTTGAGGATTGAGGTTTGAGGAATGAGGATTGTGGGTTGAGGATTGAGGATTAAGGATTGAGGATTGAGGATTGAGTATTGAAGATTTAGGATTGAGGATTGAGGATTGAAGATGGAGTATTGAGGATTGAAGATTGAGGATTGAGGATTGAGGGTTGAGGATTGAGGATTGAGGATTGACACTTGAGGATTGAGGGTTGAGAATGTAGGATAGAAGAGAGAGGACTGAGTGTTGAGGGTTGAGTGTTGAGAATTGATGATTGAGGTTTGAGATTTGATTATTCAATATTATGTATTGAGTATTGAACCATGAGTATTCAGGATGCTCTATTGAGTATTGAGAATTGAGGATTGATGGTTGAATATTGAGGATTTATGGTTGAGGGTTGAGTGTTGAATATTGAGGATTGAGGATTGAGGATTGAGGATTGATGATTGAGGATTGAAGATTGATTATTGGTGATTGAATATTGAGGATTGAGGATTGAGGGTTGTGGATTGAGGACGAGGACCGACGGATGAGTATTGAGGTTTGAGGTTTGAGCATTGAGGATCGAGGATTAAGGATTGAGGATTGAGGATTGAGGATTGAAGATTGAGTATTGAAGATTGAAGGTTGAGGATTGTGGATTGAGGATTGAGGATTGAGGATTGAATATTGATGATTGGGGACTGAGTGTTGAGGGTTGAGTGATGAGAATTGATGTTTGTGGATAGTGATTTGAATATTGCAGATTGAGTATTGAGTATTGAAAACTGTGAATTGATGATATGCTATGGAGGATTGAGGATTGACAACTGATTGTTGAGGACTGAGGGCTGAAGATTGAGGATTCAGGATTGAGGATTCAGGATTGAGGTTTGAGGACTGAGGATTGAGGATTGAGGATTGAGTATTGAAGATTGAGGATTGATGATTGAGGGTTGTGTATTGAGGACGAGGACTGAGGGTTGAGTGCTGATACTTGAGGTCTGAGGATTGAGGATTGTGGATTGCGAATTGAGGACTGAGGATTGAAGATAGAGGATTGGGTATTAAGGATTGAAGAATGAGGATTCAGGATTGAGGATTGCGGATTGGGGATTGAAGTTTCGGTATTGAGGATTAAAGATTGAGGATTGAGGATTGAGTATTGATGATTGAATATTGAGGATTGAGGATTGAGGTTTGAGGATTGAGGACGATGACTGACGGTTGAGGATTGAGGTTTGAGGATTGAGGATTGATGATTGAGGACTGAGGATTGAAGATTGAGGATTGAGCATTGAGGATTGGACATTGAGGACTCGGGATTGTGGATTGAAGATTGAGGATTAAGGATTGAAGATTGGGGATTGAGGATCTAGGATTGGAGATTGATTATTGAGGATTGAAGATTGAGGATTGAAGATTGAGGATTGAGAATTGAGAATTGAGTATGAGGACTGAGGGTTGAGGATTGAGGTTTGAGGAATGAGGGTTGTGGTTGAGGATCGAGGATTGAGGATTGAGGATTGAGTATTGAAGATTGAGTATTGATTACTGAGGATTGAGGATTGAGGATTCAGGATTGATGATTGAGGATTGAAGATTGATTATTGATGATTGAAGTTTGAGGATTGAGGATTGAGGGTTGAGGATTGAGGACGAGGACTGACGGTTGAGTATTGAGGTTTGAGGATTGAGGGTTGAGGATTGAGGACTGGGGATTGACGATTGAGTATTGAAGATAGAGGATTTATGACTGAGGATTGAGGATTGTGGATTGAGGATTGAGGATTGAAGATTGAGTATAGAGGATTGAATATTGAGGATTGACGATTGAGGATTGAGGATTGAGGACGAGGACTGTCGGTTGAGGATTAAGGTTTGAGGATTGAGGGTTGAGGATTGAGGACTGGGGATTGACGATTGAGTATTGAAGATTGAGGATTCATGACCGAGGATTGAGGATTGAGGATTGAGGATTGAGGATTGAAGGTTGAGTATTGAGGATTGAATATTGAGGATTGAGGATTGAGGATTGAGGATTGAGGACAGAGGATTGACGATTGAGTATTGAAGATTGAGGATTTATGACTGAGGATTGAGGATTAAGGATTGAAGACTGGGTATTGAGGATCTAGCATTGGAGATTCATTATTGAGTATTGAAGATTGAGGATTGAGGATTGAGGATTGAGAATTGAGAATAGAGAATTGAGGATGAGGACTGAGGGTTGAGGATTGAGTTTTGAGGGATGAGGATTGAGGGCTGAGGATTGAGGGTTGAGCATTGTGGATTGAGGATAGAGTATTGAGGATTGAGGATTGAGGATTGAGGATTGAAGATTGAGTATTGAGGATTGAAGATTGAGGATTGAGGATTGAGGGTTGAGGATTGAGTATTGAGGATCGACGCTTGAGGATTGAGGGTTGAGGATGTAGGATAGAAGAGAGAGGACTGAGCGTTGAGGGTGGAGTGTTGAGAATTGATGCTTGAGGTTTGAGATTTGATTATTGAATATTCTGTATTGAGTATTGAACCATGAGTATTCAGGACGTTCTATTGACTATTGAGAATTGAGGATTGATGGTTGAGTATTGAGGATTGATGGCTGAGGGTTGTGTGTTGAGTATTGAGGATTGAGGATTGAGGATTGAGGATAGAGGTTTGAGGATTGAAGATTGAGTATTGATGATTGAATATTGAGGATTGAGGATTGAGTTATGAGGATTGATGATTGAGGATTGAAGATTGATTACTGATGATTGAAGATTGAGGACTGGCGATTGAGGATTGAAGATTGAGGATTAAGGATTGAGGATTGGCGATTGAGGATGTAGGATTGGAGATTGATTATTGAGGATTGAAGATTGAGGATTGAGGATTGAGAATTGAGAATTGAGAACTGAGGGTGAGGACTGAGGTTTGAGGATTGACGTTTGAGGAACGAGGATTGAGGATTGAGGATTGAGGACTAAGGATTGACAATTGAGTATTGAAGATTGAGGATTGATGACTGAGGATTGAGGACTGAGGATTGAGGATTGAGGATTGATGATTGAAGATTGAGTATTGAGGATTCAATATTGAGGATTGAGGATTGATGATTGAGGATTGAGGATTGAGGATTGAAGATTGAGGGTTGGGTATTGAGGATTGAACATTGAGGATTGTGGATTGAGGATTGAAGGTTGAATATTGATGAATGAAGATTGAGGATTGATGATTGAGGGTTGTCTATTGAGGACGAGGACTGAGGATTGAGTATTGATACTTGAGGTCTGTGGATTGAGGATTGAGGATTGAGGATTGAAGATTGAAGATTGAGTATTGAGGATTGAACATTGAGGATTGAGGATTGAGAAGTGAGGACTGGGGTTTGAAGATTGATTATTGAGGATTGAAGATTGAGGATTGAGGATTGAGGTTTGAGGATTGAGGGTTGAAGATTGAGGATTGAGTATTGAGTATTGAGGATGGAGGATTGAGGATTGAGGATTGAAGATTGAGGATTGAGGATTGAGGATTGAGGATTGAGGATTGAGCATTGAAGATTGAGGATTGGGGATTGAGGATTGACGGTTGAAGATTGAGTATTGAGGATTGAAGATTGAGTATTGATGATTGAAGATTGAGGATTAGGGATTGAGTGTTGAGGATTGAGGACGAGGACTGACGGTTGAGGATTGAGGATTGAGCATTGAGGATTGAAGATTGATGACTGGGGATTGAGGACTCAAGATTGAGGATTAAGGATTGAAGATTGGGGATTGAGGATCTTGGATTGGAGATTGATTATTGAGGATTGAAGGTTGACGATTGAGGATTGAGGATTGAGGATTGAGAATTGAGAATGAGGACTGAGAGTTGAGGATTGAGGTTTGAGGAATGAGGATTGAGGTTTGAGGGCTGAGGATTGAGGATTGAGGATTGAGGATTGGTGATTGAAGATTGAGTATTGAGGATTGAAGATTGAGGATTGAGGATTGAGGATTGAGAATTGAGAACTGAGAATTGAGGGTGAGGACTGAGTGTTCAGGATTGTGGTTTGAGGAACGAGGATTGAGGATTGAGGATTGAGGACTAAGGATTGACAATTGAGTATTGAAGATTGAGGATTGATGACTGAGGATTGAGGACTGAGGATTGAGGATTGAGGATTGATGATTGAAGATTGAGTATTGAGGATTCAATATTGAGGATTGAGGATTGATGATTGAGGATTGAGGATTGAGGATTGAAGATTGAGGATTGGGTATTGAGGATTGAACATTGAGGATTGTGGATTGAGGATTGAAGGTTGAATATTGATGAATGAAGATTGAGGATTGATGATTGAGGGTTGTGTATTGAGGACGAGGACTGAGGATTGAGTATTGATACTTGAGGTCTGTGGATTGAGGATTGAGGATTGAGGATTGAAGATTGAAGATTGAGTATTGAGGATTGAGCATTGAGGATTGGACATTGAGGACTGGGGATTGAGGATTTAAGTTTGAGGATTAAGGATTGAAGATTGGGTATTGAGGATCTAGGATTGGAGATTGATTATTGAGGATTGAAGATTGAGGATTGAGGATTGAGGATTGAGAATTGAGAATTGAGTATGAGGACTGAGGGTTGAGGATTGAGGTTTGAGGAATGAGGATTGTGGGTTGAGGATTGAGGATTAAGGATTGAGGATTGAGGATTGAGTATTGAAGATTGAGGATTGAGGATTGAGGATTGAAGATTGAGTATTGAGGATTGAAGATTGAGGATTGAGGATTGAGGGTTGAGGATTGAGGATTGAGGATTGACGCTTCAGGATTGAGGGTTGAGGATGTAGGATAGAAGAGAGTGGACTGAGTTTTGAGGGTTGAGTGATGAGAATTGATGCTTGAGGTTTGAGATTTGATTATTCAATATTATGTATTGAGTATTGAACCATGAGTATTCAGGATGCTCTATTGAGTATTGAGAATTGAGGATTGATGGTTGAATATTGAGGATTTATGGTTGAGGGTTGAGTGTTGAATATTGAGGATTGAGGATTGAGGATTGAGGATTGATGATTGAGGATTGAAGATTGATTATTGATGATTGAATATTGAGGATTGAGGATTGAGGGTTGTGGATTGAGGACGAGGACCGACGGATGAGGATTGAGGTTTGAGGTTTGAGCATTGAGGATTGAGGATTAAGGATTGAGGATTGAGGATTGAGGATTGAATATTGAGGATTGAGGATTGAGGGTTGAGGATTGAGGACGAGGACTGACGGTTGAGGATTGAGGTTTGAGGTTTGAGGATTGAGGATTGAGGACTGAGGCTTGAGGTTTGAGGATTGAGCATTGAGGATTGAAGATTGAGGACTGGCGATTGAGGATTGAAGATTGAGGATTAAGGATTGACTATTGGGGATTGAGGATTGAGGATTGAGGATTGAGGATTGAGGATTGAGGACTGAAGATTGAGTATTGAGGATTGAAGGTTGAGGATTGTGGATTGAGGATTGAGGATTGAGGATTGAAGATTGAGTATTGATGCCTGAGGATTGAGGATTGAGGATTGAGTACTGAGGGTTGAGGATTGAGGATTGAGCATTGAGGGTTGAAGGTTGAGGATTAAGGATTGAGGATTGAGGATTGAGGATTAAGGATTAAAAATTGAATATTGATGATTGAAGATTGAGAATTGAGGATTGAGGGTTGTGGATTGAGGACGAGGACCGAGGGTTGAATATTGATGTTTGAGGCATGAGGATTGAGGATTGAGGACTGAGAATTGATGATTGAGGATTGAGGATAGAAGATTGAGGATTGGGTATTGAGGATTGAAGATTGAGTATTCAGGATTGAGGATTGAGGATTGAGGATTGAGGATTGAGGATTGAGGATTGAGGATTGAGGATTGAGGATTGAAGATTGAGTACTGAGGATTGGAGATTGAGGATTGAGGATTGAGTATTGAGAATTGAGGATTGATGGTTGAATATTGAGGATTTATGGTTGAGGGTTGAGTGTTGAATATTGAGGATTGAGGATTGAGGATTGAGGATTGAGGATTGAGGATTGAAGATTGAGTATTGATGCCCGGGGGTTGAGGATTGAGGATTGAGTACTGAGGATTGAGGATTGAGGATTGAGCATTGAGTGTTGAAGATTGAGGATTAAGGATTGAGGATTGAGGATTGAGGATTAAGGATTAAAGATTGAATATTGATGATTGAAGATTGAGAATTGAGGATTGAGGGTTGTGGATTGAGGACGAGGACCGAGGGTTGAATATTGATGTTTGAGGCATGAGGATTGAGGATTGAGGACTGAGAATTGATGATTGAGGATTGAGGATAGAAGATTGAGGATTAAGGATTGAAGATTGGGGATTGAGGATCTAGGATTGGAGATTGATTATTGAGGATTGAAGATTGAGGATTGAGGATTGTGGATTGAGAATTGAGAATTGAGTATGAGGACTGAGGGTTGAGGATTGAGGTTTGAGGAATGAGGATTGAGGGTTGAGGATTGAGGATTGAGGATTGAGGATTGAGGATTGAGTATTGAAGATTGAGTATTGATGCCTGAGGATTGAGGATTGAGGATTGAGGATTGAGGACTGAGTATTGAAGATTGAGGATTGGGTATTGAGGATTGAAGAATGAGGATTGAGGATTGAGGATTGAGGATTGGGGATTGAAGTTTCAGTATTGAGGATTAAAGATTGAGGATTGAGGATTGAGGATTGAGGATTGAGGATTGAAGATTGAGAATTGAGAATTGAGGTTTGAGGATTCAGGATTGAGGATTGAGGATTGAGGATTGAGGATTGAGGATTGAGGATTGAGGATTGAGTGTTGATGGTTGAGTATTGAGGATTGATGGCTGAGGGTTGTGTGTTGAGTATTGAGGATTGAGGACTGAGGATTGAGGATAGAGGATTGAGGATTGAAGATTGAGTATTGATGATTGAATATTGAGGATTGAGTATTGAGGTTTGAGGATTGAGGACGAGGACTGACGGTTGAGGATTGAGGTTTGAGGATTGAGGATTTAGGATTGAGGACTGAGGATTGAGGATTGAGGACTGAGCATTGAGGATTGAAGATTGAGGATGGAGGATGGAGGATGAGGACGGACGATTGAGGATTGAGGTTTGAGGATTGAGGATTGAGGATTGAGTACTAAGGATTGAGGATTGAGGATTGAGCATTGAGGATTGGACATTGAGGACTGGGGATTGAGGATTTAAGTTTGAGGATTAAGGATTGAAGATTGGGTATTGAGGATCTAGGATTGGAGATTGATTATTGAGGATTGAAGATTGAGAATTGAGTATGAGGATTGAGGATTGAAGATTGAGAATTGAGGATTGAGGGTTGAGGATTGAGTATTGAAGATTGAGGATTGATGACTGAGGATTGACGACTGAGGATTGGGCATTGAGGATTGATGATTGAAGATTGAGTATTGAGGATTGAATATTGAGGATTGAGGATTGAGGATTGAGGATTGAGGATTGAGGATTGAGGACTGAAGATTGAGTATTGAGGATTGAAGGTTGAGGATTGTGGATTGAGGATTGAGGATTGAGGATTGAAGATTGAGTATTGATGCCTGAGGATTGAGGATTGAGGATTGAGTACTGAGGGTTGAGGATTGAGGATTGAGCATTGAGGGTTGAAGGTTGAGGATTAAGGATTGAGGATTGAGGATTGAGGATTAAGGATTAAAAATTGAATATTGATGATTGAAGATTGAGAATTGAGGATTGAGGGTTGTGGATTGAGGACGAGGACCGAGGGTTGAATATTGATGTTTGAGGCATGAGGATTGAGGATTGAGGACTGAGAATTGATGATTGAGGATTGAGGATAGAAGATTGAGGATTGGGTATTGAGGATTGAAGATTGAGTATTCAGGATTGAGGATTGAGGATTGAGGATTGAGGATTGAGGATTGAGGATTGAGGATTGAGGATTGAGGATTGAAGATTGAGTACTGAGGATTGGAGATTGAGGATTGAGGATTGAGTATTGAGAATTGAGGATTGATGGTTGAATATTGAGGATTTATGGTTGAGGGTTGAGTGTTGAATATTGAGGATTGAGGATTGAGGATTGAGGATTGAGGGTTGAGGATTGAGGATTAAGGATTGAAGACTGGGTATTGAGGATCTAGCATTGGAGATTCATTATTGAGTATTGAAGATTGAGGATTGAGGATTGAGGATTGAGAATTGAGAATAGAGAATTGAGGATGAGGACTGAGGGTTGAGGATTGAGTTTTGAGGGATGAGGATTGAGGGCTGAGGATTGAGGGTTGAGCATTGTGGATTGAGGATAGAGTATTGAGGATTGAGGATTGAGGATTGAGGATTGAAGATTGAGTATTGAGGATTGAAGATTGAGGATTGAGGATTGAGGGTTGAGGATTGAGTATTGAGGATCGACGCTTGAGGATTGAGGGTTGAGGATGTAGGATAGAAGAGAGAGGACTGAGCGTTGAGGGTGGAGTGTTGAGAATTGATGCTTGAGGTTTGAGATTTGATTATTGAATATTCTGTATTGAGTATTGAACCATGAGTATTCAGGACGTTCTATTGACTATTGAGAATTGAGGATTGATGGTTGAGTATTGAGGATTGATGGCTGAGGGTTGTGTGTTGAGTATTGAGGATTGAGGATTGAGGATTGAGGATAGAGGTTTGAGGATTGAAGATTGAGTATTGATGATTGAATATTGAGGATTGAGGATTGAGTTATGAGGATTGATGATTGAGGATTGAAGATTGATTACTGATGATTGAAGATTGAGGACTGGCGATTGAGGATTGAAGATTGAGGATTAAGGATTGAGGATTGGCGATTGAGGATGTAGGATTGGAGATTGATTATTGAGGATTGAAGATTGAGGATTGAGGATTGAGAATTGAGAATTGAGAACTGAGGGTGAGGACTGAGGTTTGAGGATTGACGTTTGAGGAACGAGGATTGAGGATTGAGGATTGAGGACTAAGGATTGACAATTGAGTATTGAAGATTGAGGATTGATGACTGAGGATTGAGGACTGAGGATTGAGGATTGAGGATTGATGATTGAAGATTGAGTATTGAGGATTCAATATTGAGGATTGAGGATTGATGATTGAGGATTGAGGATTGAGGATTGAAGATTGAGGGTTGGGTATTGAGGATTGAACATTGAGGATTGTGGATTGAGGATTGAAGGTTGAATATTGATGAATGAAGATTGAGGATTGATGATTGAGGGTTGTCTATTGAGGACGAGGACTGAGGATTGAGTATTGATACTTGAGGTCTGTGGATTGAGGATTGAGGATTGAGGATTGAAGATTGAAGATTGAGTATTGAGGATTGAACATTGAGGATTGAGGATTGAGAAGTGAGGACTGGGGTTTGAAGATTGATTATTGAGGATTGAAGATTGAGGATTGAGGATTGAGGTTTTAGGATTGAGGGTTGAAGATTGAGGATTGAGTATTGAGTATTGAGGATGGAGGATTGAGGATTGAGGATTGAAGATTGAGGATTGAGGATTGAGGATTGAGGATTGAGGATTGAGCATTGAAGATTGAGGAT
This sequence comes from Calliopsis andreniformis, assembly GCF_051401765.1. Taxonomy (NCBI): domain Eukaryota; kingdom Metazoa; phylum Arthropoda; class Insecta; order Hymenoptera; family Andrenidae; genus Calliopsis; species Calliopsis andreniformis. The sequence goes on from NW_027480449.1 coordinate 1,767,706, forward strand.
TGGGGATTGAGGATTGACGGTTGAAGATTGAGTATTGAGGATTGAAGATTGAGTATTGATGATTGAAGATTGAGGATTAGGGATTGAGTGTTGAGGATTGAGGACGAGGACTGACGGTTGAGGATTGAGGATTGAGCATTGAGGATTGAAGATTGATGACTGGGGATTGAGGACTCAAGATTGAGGATTAAGGATTGAAGATTGGGGATTGAGGATCTTGGATTGGAGATTGATTATTGAGGATTGAAGGTTGACGATTGAGGATTGAGGATTGAGGATTGAGAATTGAGAATGAGGACTGAGAGTTGAGGATTGAGGTTTGAGGAATGAGGATTGAGGTTTGAGGGCTGAGGATTGAGGATTGAGGATTGAGGATTGGTGATTGAAGATTGAGTATTGAGGATTGAAGATTGAGGATTGAGGATTGAGGATTGAGAATTGAGAACTGAGAATTGAGGGTGAGGACTGAGTGTTCAGGATTGTGGTTTGAGGAACGAGGATTGAGGATTGAGGATTGAGGACTAAGGATTGACAATTGAGTATTGAAGATTGAGGATTGATGACTGAGGATTGAGGACTGAGGATTGAGGATTGAGGATTGATGATTGAAGATTGAGTATTGAGGATTCAATATTGAGGATTGAGGATTGATGATTGAGGATTGAGGATTGAGGATTGAAGATTGAGGATTGGGTATTGAGGATTGAACATTGAGGATTGTGGATTGAGGATTGAAGGTTGAATATTGATGAATGAAGATTGAGGATTGATGATTGAGGGTTGTGTATTGAGGACGAGGACTGAGGATTGAGTATTGATACTTGAGGTCTGTGGATTGAGGATTGAGGATTGAGGATTGAAGATTGAAGATTGAGTATTGAGGATTGAGCATTGAGGATTGGACATTGAGGACTGGGGATTGAGGATTTAAGTTTGAGGATTAAGGATTGAAGATTGGGTATTGAGGATCTAGGATTGGAGATTGATTATTGAGGATTGAAGATTGAGGATTGAGGATTGAGGATTGAGAATTGAGAATTGAGTATGAGGACTGAGGGTTGAGGATTGAGGTTTGAGGAATGAGGATTGTGGGTTGAGGATTGAGGATTAAGGATTGAGGATTGAGGTTTGAGTATTGAAGATTGAGGATTGAGGATTGAGGATTGAAGATTGAGTATTGAGGATTGAAGATTGAGGATTGAGGATTGAGGGTTGAGGATTGAGGATTGAGGATTGACGCTTCAGGATTGAGGGTTGAGGATGTAGGATAGAAGAGAGTGGACTGAGTTTTGAGGGTTGAGTGATGAGAATTGATGCTTGAGGTTTGAGATTTGATTATTCAATATTATGTATTGAGTATTGAACCATGAGTATTCAGGATGCTCTATTGAGTATTGAGAATTGAGGATTGATGGTTGAATATTGAGGATTTATGGTTGAGGGTTGAGTGTTGAATATTGAGGATTGAGGATTGAGGATTGAGGATTGATGATTGAGGATTGAAGATTGATTATTGATGATTGAATATTGAGGATTGAGGATTGAGGGTTGTGGATTGAGGACGAGGACCGACGGATGAGGATTGAGGTTTGAGGTTTGAGCATTGAGGATTGAGGATTAAGGATTGAGGATTGAGGATTGAGGATTGAATATTGAGGATTGAGGATTGAGGGTTGAGGATTGAGGACGAGGACTGACGGTTGAGGATTGAGGTTTGAGGTTTGAGGATTGAGGATTGAGGACTGAGGCTTGAGGTTTGAGGATTGAGCATTGAGGATTCAAGATTGAGGACTGGCGATTGAGGATTGAAGATTGAGGATTAAGGATTGACTATTGGGGATTGAGGATTGAGGATTGAGGATTGAGGATTGAGGATTGAGGACTGAAGATTGAGTATTGAGGATTGAAGGTTGAGGATTGTGGATTGAGGATTGAGGATTGAGGATTGAAGATTGAGTATTGATGCCTGAGGATTGAGGATTGAGGATTGAGTACTGAGGGTTGAGGATTGAGGATTGAGCATTGAGGGTTGAAGGTTGAGGATTAAGGATTGAGGATTGAGGATTGAGGATTAAGGATTAAAAATTGAATATTGATGATTGAAGATTGAGAATTGAGGATTGAGGGTTGTGGATTGAGGACGAGGACCGAGGGTTGAATATTGATGTTTGAGGCATGAGGATTGAGGATTGAGGACTGAGAATTGATGATTGAGGATTGAGGATAGAAGATTGAGGATTGGGTATTGAGGATTGAAGATTGAGTATTCAGGATTGAGGATTGAGGATTGAGGATTGAGGATTGAGGATTGAGGATTGAGGATTGAGGATTGAGGATTGAAGATTGAGTACTGAGGATTGGAGATTGAGGATTGAGGATTGAGTATTGAGAATTGAGGATTGATGGTTGAATATTGAGGATTTATGGTTGAGGGTTGAGTGTTGAATATTGAGGATTGAGGATTGAGGATTGAGTATTGAAGATAGAGGATTTATGACTGAGGATTGAGGATTGTGGATTTTAGGATTGAGGATTGAAGATTGAGTATAGAGGATTGAATATTGAGGATTGAGGATTGAGGATTGAGGATTGAGGACAGAGGATTGACGATTGAGTATTGAAGATTGAGGATTTATGACTGTGGATTGAGGATTAAGAATTGAAGATTGGGGATTGAGGATCTAAAATTGGAGATTCATTATTGAGGATTGAAGATTGAGGATTGAGGATTGAGGATTGAGAATAGAGAATAGAGAATTGAGGATGAGGACTGAGGGTTGAGGATTGAGGTTTGAGGGATGAGGATTGAGGGCTGAGGATTGAGGGTTGAGGATTGTGGATTGAGGATAGAGTATTGAGGATTGAGGATTGAGGATTGAGGATTGAAGATTGAAGATTGAGTATTGAGGATTGAAGATTGAGGATTGAGGATTGATGGTTGAGGATTGAGTATTGAGGATTGACGCTTGAGGATTGACGCTTGAGGATTGAGGGTTGAGGATGTAGGATAGAAGAGAGAGGACTGAGTGTTGAGGGTTGAGTGTTGAGAATTGATGCTTGAGGTTTGAGATTTGATTATTGAATATTCTGTGTTGAGTATTGAACCATGAGTATTCAGGATGTTCTATTGAGTGTTAAGAATTGAGGATTGATGGTTGAATATTGAGGATTTATGGTTGAGGGTTGAGTGTTAAATATTGAGGATTGTGGATTGAGGATAGAGTATTGAGGATTGAGGATTGAGGATTGAGGATTGAATATTGAGGATTGAGGATTGAGGGTTGAGGATTGAGGACGAGGACTGACGGTTGAGGATTGAGGTTTGAGGATTGAGGATTGAGGATTGAGGACTGAGGCTTGAGGATTGAGGATTGAGCATTGAGGATTGAAGATTGAGGACTGGCGATTGAGGATTGAAGATTGAGGATTAAGGATTGAGTATTGGGAATTGAGGATGTAGGATTGGAGAATGATTATTGAGGATTGAAGATTGAGGATTGAGGATTGAGGATTGAGGATTGAGAATTGAGAATTGAGGATGACGACTGAGGGTTGAGGATTGAGGTTTGAGCAACGAGGATTGAGGATTGAGGATTGAGCATTGAAGATTGAGTATTGAGGATTGAAGATTGAGGATTGAGGATTGAGGATTGAGGATTGAGAATTGAGTATTGAGGATGAAGACTGAGGGTTGAGGACTGAGGTTTGAGGAACGAGGATTGAGGATTGAGGATTGACGACTAAGGATTGACGATTGAGTATTGAAGATTGAGGATTGATGGCTGAGGATTGACGACTGATGATTGAGGATTGTGGATTGATGATTGACGATTGGGAATTGAGTATTGAATATTGAGGATTGAGGATTGAGGATTAAGGGTTGAGGATTGAGGATTGAGGATTGAAGATTGAGTATTGAGGATTGGAGGTTGAGGATTGTGGATTGAGGATTGAGGATTGAGGATTGAATATTGAGAATTGGAGACTGAGTGTTGAGGGTTGAGTGATGAGAATTGATGTTTGTATATAGAGATTTGAAGATTGCAGATTGAGTATTGAGTATTGAAAACTGTGAATTGATGATATTGTATGGAGGATTGAGGATTGACAACTGATTGTTGAGGACTGTGGGCTGAAGATTGAGGATTCAGGATTGAGGATTCAGGATTGAGGTTTGAGGACTGAGGATTGAGGATTGAGGATTGAGTATTGAAGATTGAGGATTGATGATTGAGGGTTGTGTATTGAGGACGAGGACTGAGGGTTGAGTGTTGATACTTGAGGTCTGAGGATTGAGGATTGTGGATTGCGAATTGCGGACTGAGGATTGAAGATTGAGGATTGGGTATTGAGGATTGAAGAATGAGGATTTAGGATTGAGGATTGAGGATTGAGGATTGAGGGTTGAGGATTGAGGATTGAGGAATGAGGATTGAGGATTGAAGATTGAGGATTGAGGATTGAGGATTGAGGATTGAGGATTGAGGATTGAAGATTGAGGATTGAAGATTGAGGATTGAGGATTGAGAATTGAGGATTGAGGATTGAGGATTGAAGATTGAATATTAATGATTGAAGAATGAGGATTGAGGATTGAGGGTTGTGGATTGAGGACGAGAACTGAGGGTTGAATATTGATGTTTGAGGTCTGAGGATTGAGGATTGAGGATTGAGAATTGAGGATTGAGGATTGAGGATTGAAGATTGAGGATTGGGTATTGAGGATTGAAGAATGAGGATTGAGGATTGAGGATTGAGGATTGAGGATTGCAGATTGAGTATTGAGGATTGAGGATTGAGGATTGAGAATTGAGGATTGAAGATTGAATATTAATGATAGAAGAATGAGGATTGAGGATTGAGGGTTGTGGATTGAGGACGAGAACTGAGGGTTGAATATTGATGTTTGAGGTCTGAGGATTGAGGATTGAGGATTGAGAATTGAGGATTGAGGATTGAGGATTGAAGATTGAGGATTAGGTATTGAGGATTGAAGAATGAGGATTGAGGATTGAGGATTGTGGATTGAGGATTGCAGATTGAGTATTGAGGATTGAGGATTGAGGATTGAGGATTGAGGATTGAGGATTGAGGATTGAGGATTGAGGATTGAGGATTGAGGATTGAGGATTGAAGATTGAGTATTGAGGACTGAGCGTTGAGGATTGAAGATTGAGGATGGAGGATGGTGGATGAGGACTGACGATTGAGGATTGAGGTTTGAGGATTGAGGATTGATGATTGAGGACTGAGGATTGAGGATTGAGGATTGAGCATTGAGGATTGGACATTGAGGACTCGGGATTGAGGATTGAAGATTGAGGATTAAGGATTGAAGATTGGGGATTGAGGATCTAGGATTGGAGATTGATTATTGAGGATTGAAGATTGAGGATTGAAGATTGAGGATTGAGAATTGAGAATTGAGTATGAGGACTGAGGGTTGAGGATTGAGGTTTGAGGAATGAGGGTTGTGGTTGAGGATTGAGGATTGAGGATTGGGGATTGAGGGTTGAGTATTGAAGATTGAGTATTGATGCCTGAGGATTGAGGATTGAGGATTGAGGATTGAGAATTGAGGATTGAGGATTGAGGATTGAGGATTGAGGATTGAAGATTGAGTATTGAGGATTGAAGATTGAGGATTGAGGATTGAGGATTGAGGATTGAGGGTTGAGGATTGAGGATTGAAGATTGAGGATTGGGGATTGAGGATTGACGATTGAGGATTGAGTATTGAACCATGAGAATTCAGGATATTCTATTGAGTATTGAGAATTGAGGATTGATGGTTGAGTATTGAGGATTGATGGCTGAGGGTTGTGTGTTGAGTATTGAGGATTGAGGATTGAGGATTGAGGATAGAGGTTTGAGGATTGAAGATTGAGTATTGATGATTGAATATTGAGGATTGAGGATTGAGGTTTGAGGATTGATGATTGAGGATTGAAGATTGATTATTGATGATTGAAGATTGAGGACTAGCAATTGAGGATTGAAGATTGAGGATTAAGGATTGAGGATTGGGGATTGAGGATGTAGGATTGGAGATTGATTATTGAGGATTGAAGATTGAGGATTGAGGATTGAGAATTGAGTATTGAGAATTGAGGGTGAGGACTGAGGGTTGAGGATTGAGGTTTGAGGAACGAGGATTGAGGATTGAGGATTGAGGACTAAGGATTGACGATTGAGTATTGAAGATTCAGGATTGATGACTGGGGATTGAGGACTGAGGATTGAGGATTGAGGATTGATGATTGAAGATTGAGTATTGAGGATACAATATTGAGGATTGAGGATTGAGGATTGAAGATTGAGGACTGAGGATTGAGGATTGAAGATTGAGTATTGAGGATTGAAGATTGAGGATTGAGGATTGAGGATTGAGGATTGAGGGTTGAGGATTGAGGATTGAAGATTGAGGATTGGGGATTGAGGATTGACGATTGAGGATTGAGTATTGAACCATGAGAATTCAGGATATTCTATTGAGTATTGAGAATTGAGGATTGATGGTTGAGTATTGAGGATTGATGGCTGAGGGTTGTGTGTTGTGTATTGAGGATTGAGGATTGAGGATTGAGGATAGAGGTTTGAGGATTGAAGATTGAGTATTGATGATTGAATATTGAGGATTGAGGATTGAGGTTTGAGGATTGATGATTGAGTATTGAAGATTGATTATTGATGATTGAAGATTGAGGACTGGCGACTGAGGATTGATGATTGAGGATTAAGGATTGAGGATTGGGGATTGAGGATGTAGGATTGGAGATTGATTATTGATGATTGAAGATTGAGGATTGAGGATTGAGAATTGAGAATTGAGAATTGAGGGGGAGGACTGAGGGTTGAGGATTGTGGTTTGAGGAACGAGGATTGAGGATTGAGGATTGAGGACTAAGGATTGACGATTGAGTATTGAAGATTGAGGATTGATGACTGGGGATTGAGGACTGAGGATTGAGGATTGAGGATTGATGATTGAAGATTGAGTATTGAGGATTCAATATTGAGGATTGAGGATTGAGGATTGAGGATTGAAGATTGAGGACTGAGGATTGAGGATTGAAGATTGAGTATTGAGGATTGAAGATTGAGGATTGAGGATTGAGGATTGAGGATTGAGGGTTGAGGATTGAGGATTGAAGATTGAGGATTGGGGATTGAGGATTGACGATTGAGGATTGAGTATTGAACCATGAGAATTCAGGTTATTCTATTGAGTATTGAGAATTGAGGATTGATGGTTGAGTATTGAGGATTGATGGCTGAGGGTTGTGTGTTGTGTATTGAGGATTGAGGATTGAGGATTGAGGATAGAGGTTTGAGGATTGAAGATTGAGTATTGATGATTGAATATTGAGGATTGAGAATTGAGGTTTGAGGATTGATGATTGAGTATTGAAGATTGATTATTGATGATTGAAGATTGAGGATTGAGGATTGAGAATTGAGAATTGAGAATTGAGGGTGACGACTGAGGGTTGAGGATTGTGGTTTGAGGAACGAGGATTGAGGATTGAGGATTGAGGACTAAGGATTGACGATTGAGTATGGAAGATTGAGGATTGATGACTGAGGATTGAGGACTGAGGATTGAGGATTGAGGATTGGTGATTGAAGATTGAGTATTGAGGATTGAAGATTGAGGATTGAGGATTGAGGATTGAGGATGGAGGATGAGGGCTGAGGGTTGCGGATTGAGGTTTGAGTATTGAATCCCGAGAATTCAGGGTATTCTATTGAGTATCGATAAATGTGGATTGATGGTTGGGTATTGAGCATTGGGGATTGAGGATTGAGTATTGAAGATTGAGGATTGATGATTGAGGATTGAGGATTGAGGATTGAGGATTGAGGATTGAGGGTTGAAGATTGAGGATTGAGGATTGAGGATTGAGGATTGAGGATTGAAGATTGAGGATTGAGGATTGAGGATTGAGGATTGAGGATTGAGGATTGAAGATTGAATATTAATGATTGAAGAATGAGGATTGAGGATTGAGGGTTGTGGATTGAGGACGAGAACTGAGGGTTGAATATTGATGTTTGAGGTCTGAGGATTGAGGATTGAGGATTGAGAATTGAGGATTGAGGATTGAGGATTGAAGATTGAGGATTGGGTATTGAGGATTGAAGAATGAGGATTGAGGATTGAGGATTGAGGATTGAGGATTGCAGATTGAGTATTGAGGATTGAGTATTGAGGATTGAGAATTGAGGATTGAGGATTGAGGATTGAGGATTGAGGATTGAGGATTGAGGATTGAGGATTGAGGATGGAGGATGAGGGCTGAGGGTTGCGGATTGAGGTTTGAGTATTGAATCCTGAGAATTCAGGGTATTCTATTGAGTATCGATAAATGTGGATTGATGGTTGGGTATTGAGCATTGGGGATTGAGGATTGAGTATTGAAGATTGAGGATTGATGATTGAGGATTGAGGATTGAGGATTGAGGATTGAGGATTGAGGGTTGAAGATTGAGGATTGAGGACTGAGGATTGAGGATTGAGGATTGAGGATTGAGGATTGAGGATTGAGGATTGAGGATTGAGGATTGAGGATTGAGGATTGAGGATTGAGGATTGAGGATTGAGGATTGAGGATTGAGGATTGAGGATTGAAGATAGAGTATTGAGGATTGAAGATTGAGGATTGATGATTGAGGATAGAGGATTGAAGATTGAGGATTGGGTATTGAGGATTGAAGATAGAGGACTCAGGATTGAGGATTGAGGATTGAGGATTGGGGACTGAGGATTGAGGATTGAAGATTGAGTACTGAGGACTGAAGGTTGGGGATTGAGGATTGAGGATTGAGGATTGAGGATTGAGCATTGAAGATTGAGGATTGGGGATTGAGTATTGGCGATTGAGGATTGAGTATTGAACCATGAGAATTCAGCATATTCTATTGAGTATTGAGAATTGAGCATTGAGGATTGAGTATTGAAGATTGAGTATTGATGCCCGAGGATTGAGGATTGAGGATTGAGGATTGAGGATTGGTGATTGAAGATTGAGTATTGAGGATTGAAGATTGAGGATTGAGGATTGAGGATTGAGGATGGAGGATGAGGGCTGAGGGTTGCGGATTGAGGGTTGAAGATTGAGGATTAAGGATTGAGGATTGAGTATTGAAGATTGAGGATTGATGACTGAGGATTGACGACTGAGGATTGAGCATTGAGGATTGATGATTGAAGATTGAGTATTGAGGATTGAATATTGAGGATTGAGGATTGAGGATTGAGGATTGAGGATTGAGGATTGAGGACTGAAGATTGAGTATTGAGGATTGAAGGTTGAGGATTGTGGATTGAGGATTGAGGATTGAGGATTGAAGATAGAGTATTGATGCCTGAGGATTGAGGATTGAGGATTGAGTACTGAGGATTGAGGATTGAGGATTGAGTATTGAAGATTGAGTATTGATGCCCGAGGATTGAGGATTGAGGATTGAGGATTGAGGATTGGTGATTGAAGATTGAGTATTGAGGATTGAAGATTGAGGATTGAGGATTGAGGATGGAGGATGAGGGCTGAGGGTTGCGGATTGAGGTTTGAGTATTGAATCCTGAGAATTCAGGGTATTCTATTGAGTATCGATAAATGTGGATTGATGGTTGGGTATTGAGCATTGGGGATTGAGGATTGAGTATTGAAGATTGAGGATTGATGATTGAGGATTGAGGATTGAGGATTGAGGATTGAGGATTGAGGATTGAGGATTGAGGATTGAGGATTGAGGATTGAGGATTGAGGATTGATGGTTGAGTATTGAGGATTGATGGCTGAGGGTTGTGTGTTGAGTATTGAGGATTGAGGACTGAGGATTGAGGATAGAGGATTGAGGATTGAAGATTGAGTATTGATGATTGAATATTGAGGATTGAGGATTGAGGTTTGAGGATTGAGGACGAGGACTGACGGTTGAGGATTGAGGTTTGAGGATTGAGGATTTAGGATTGAGGACTGAGGGTTGAGGATTGAGGACTGAGCATTGAGGATTGAAGATTGAGGATGGAGGATGGAGGATGAGTACGGACGATTGAGGATTGAGGTTTGAGGATTGAGGATTGAGGATTGAGGACTAAGGATTGAGGATTGAGGATTGAGCATTGAGGATTGGACATTGAGGACTGGGGATTGAGGATTTAAGTTTGAGGATTAAGGATTGAAGATTGGGTATTGAGGATCTAGGACTGGAGATTGATTATAGAGGATTGAAGATTGAGGATTGAGGATTGAGGATTGAGAATTGAGAATTGAGTATGAGGACTGAGGGTTGAGGATTGAGGTTTGAGGAATGAGGATTGAGGGTTGAGGATGTAGGATAGAAGAGAGTGGACTGAGTGTTGAGGGTTGAGTGTTGAGAATTGATGCTTGAGGTTTGAGATTTGATTATTCAATATTATGTATTGAGTATTGAACCATGAGTATTCAGGATGCTCTATTGAGTATTGAGAATTGAGGATTGATGGTTGAATATTGAGGATTTATGGTTGAGGGTTGAGTGTTGAACATTGAGGATTGAGGATTGAGGATTGAGGATTGATGATTGAGGATTGAAGATTGATTATTTATGATTGAATATTGAGGATTGAGGATTGAGGGTTGTGGATTGAGGACGAGGACCGACGGATGAGGATTGAGGTTTGAGGTTTGAGCATTGAGGATTGAGGATTAAGGATTGAGGATTGAGGATTGAGGATTGAATATTGAGGATTGAGGATTGAGGGTTGAGGATTGAGGACGAGGACTGACGGTTGAGGATTGAGGTTTGAGGATTGAGGATTGAGGATTGAGGACTGAGGCTTGAGGATTGAGGATTGAGCATTGAGGATTGAAGATTGAGGACTGGCGATTGAGGATTGAAGATTGAGGATTAAGGATTGAGTATTGGGGATTGAGGATGTAGGATTGGAGAATGATTATTGAGGATTGAAGATTGTGAATTGAGGATTGAGGATTGAGTATTGAGAATTGAGAATTGAGGATGACGACTGAGGGTTGAGGATTGAGGTTTGAGGAACGAGGATTGAGGATTGAGGATTGAGGATTAAGGATTGACGATTGAGTATTGAAGATTGTGGATTGATGACTGAGGATTGACGACTGAGGATTGAGCATTGAGGATTGATGATTGAAGATTGAGTATTGAGGATTGAATATTGTGGATTGCGGATTGAGGATTGAGGATTGTGGATTGACGATTGAGGACTGAAGATTGAGTATTGAGGATTGAAGGTTGAGGATTGTGGATTGAGGATTGAGGATTGAGGATTGAAAATTGAGTATTGATGCCTGAGGATTGAGGATTGAGGATTGAGTACTGAGGATTGAGGATTGAGGATTGGGGATTGAGGATAGAGGTTTGAGGATTGAAGATTGAGTATTGATGATTGAATATTGAGGATTGAGGATTGAGGTTTGAGGATTGATGATTGAGTATTGAAGATTGATTATTGATGATTGAAGATTGAGGACTGGCGACTGAGGATTGAAGATTGAGGATTAAGGATTGAGGATTGGGGATTGAGGATGTAGGATTGCAGATTGATTATTGAGGATTGAAGATTGAGGATTGAGGATTGAGAATTGAGAATTGAGAATTGAGGGTGAGGGCTGAGGGTTGAGGATTGTGGCTTGAGGAACGAGGATTGAGGATTGAGGATTGAGGACTAAGGATTGACGATTGAGTATTGAAGATTGAGTATTGTAGCCCGAGGATTGAGGATTGAGGATTGAGGATTGAGGATTGGTGATTGAAGACTGAGTATTGAGGATTGAAGATTGAGGATTGAGGATTGAGGATTGAGGATGGAGGATGAGGGCTGAGGGTTGCGGATTGAGGTTTGAGTATTGAATCCTGAGAATTCAGGGTATTCTATTGAGTATCGATAAATGTGGATTGATGGTTGGGTATTGAGCATTGGGGATTGAGCATTGAGTATTGAAGATTGAGGATTGATGATTGAGGATTGAGGATTGAGGATTGAGGATTGAGGATTGAGGGTTGAAGATTGAGGATTGAGGATTGAGGATTGAGGATTGAGGATTGAGGATTGAGGATTGAGGATTGAGGATTGAGGATTGAGGATTGAGGATTGAGGATTGAGGATTGAAGATAGAGTATTGAGGATTGAAGATTGAGGATTGAGGATTGAGGATTGAGCATTGAAGATTGAGGATTGTGGATTGAGGATTGACGATTGAGGATTGAGTATTGAGGATTGAAGATTGAGTATTGATGATTGAAGATTGAGGATTGAGGATTGAGTGTTGAGGATTGAGGACGAGGACTGACGGTTGAGGATTGAGGATTGAGCATTGAGGATTGAAGATTCATGACTGGGGATTGAGGACTCAAGATTGAGGATTAAGGATTGGAAGATTGGGGATTGAGGATCTTGGATTGGAGATTGATTATTGAGGATTGAAGATTGACGATTGAGGATTGAGGATTGAGGATTGAGGATTGAGAATTGAGAATGAGGACTGAGAGTTGAGGATTGAGGTTTGAGGAATGAGGATTGAGGGTTGAGGATTGAGGATTGAGGATTGAGGATTGGGGATTTAGTATTGCAGATTGAGTGTTGATGCCTGAGGATTGAGGATTGAGGATTGAGGACTGAGGATTGAGGATTGAGGATTGAGCATTGAGGATTGGAGATTGAGGACTGGGGATTGATGATTGAAGATTGAGGATTAAGGATTGAACATTGGGGATTGAGGATCTAGGATTGGAGATTGATTATTGAGGATTGAAGATTGAGGATTGAGGATTGAGGATTGAGGACTGAGGGTTGAAGATTGAGGATTAAGGATTGAGGATTGAGGGTTGAAGATTGAGGATTAAGTATTGAGGATTGAGGATTGAAGATTGAGTATTAAAGATTGACTATTGATGATTGAAGATTGAGGAATGAGGATTGAGGGTTGTGGATTGAGGACGAGTACTGAGGGTGGAATATTGGTGTTTGAGGCCTGAGGATTGAGGATTGAGGATTGAGAATTGATGATTGAGGATTGAGGATTGAAGATTGAGGATTGGGTATTGAGGATTGAAGATAGAGGATTCAGGATTGAGGATTGAGGATTGAGGATTGGGGACTGAGGATTGAGGATTGAGGATTGAGTACTGAGGACTGAAGGTTGGGGATTGAGGATTGAGGATTGAGGATTGAGCATTGAGGATTGAAGATTGAGGACTGGCGATTGAGGATTGAAGATTGAGGATTAAGGATTGACTATTGGGGATTGAGGATGTAGGATTGGAGAATGATTATTTAGGATTGAAGATTGAGGATTGAGGATTGAGTATTGAGGTCTGAGGCTTGAGTACTGAGGATTGAATATTGAGTATTGAGGATTGAGGTTTGAGGATTGAGGATTTAGGATTGAGGACTGAGGATTGAGGATTGAGGACTGAGCATTGAGGGTTGAAGACTGAGGATGGAGGATGGAGGATGAGGACGGACGATTGAGGATTGAGGTTTGAGGATTGAGGATTGAGGATTGAGGACTAAGGATTGAGGATTGAGGATTGAGCATTGAGGATTGGACATTGAGGACTGGGGATTGAGGATTTAAGTTTGAGGATTAAGGATTGAAGATTGGGTATTGAGGATCTAGGATTGGAGATTGATTATTGAGGATTGAAGATTGAGGATTGAGGATTGAGGATTGAGAATTGAGAATTGAGTATGAGGACTGAGGGTTGAGGATTGAGGTTTGAGGAATGAGGATTGTGGGTTGAGGATTGAGGATTAAGGATTGAGGATTGAGGATTGAGTATTGAAGATTGAGGATTGAGGATTGAGGATTGAGGGTTGAGGATTGAGGATTGAGGATTGACGCTTCAGGATTGAGGGTTGAGGATGTAGGATAGAAGAGAGTGGACTGAGTTTTGAGGGTTGAGTGATGAGAATTGATGCTTGAGGTTTGAGATTTGATTACTCAATATTATGTATTGAGTATTGAACCATGAGTATTCAGGATGCTCTATTGAGTATTGAGAATTGAGGATTGATGGTTGAATATTGAGGATTTATGGTTGAGGGTTGAGTGTTGAATATTGAGGATTGAGGATTGAGGATTGAGGATTGATGATTGAGGATTGAAGATTGATTATTGATGATTGAATATTGAGGATTGAGGATTGAGGGTTGTGGATTGAGGACAAGGACCGACGGATGAGGATTGAGGTTTGAGGTTTGAGCATTGAGGATTGAGGATTAAGGATTGAGGATTGAGGATTGAGGATTGAATATTGAGGATTGAGGATTGAGGGTTGAGGATTGAGGACGAGGACTGACGGTTGAGGATTGAGGTTTGAGGTTTGAGGATTGAGGATTGAGGACTGAGGCTTGAGGTTTGAGGATTGAGCATTGAGGATTGAAGATTGAGGACTGGCGATTGATGATTGAAGATTGAGGATTAAGGATTGACTATTGGGGATTGAGGATTGAGGATTGAGGATTGAGGATTGAGGATTGAGGACTGAAGATTGAGTATTGAGGATTGAAGGTTGAGGACTGTGGATTGAGGATTGAGGATTGAGGATTGAAGATTGAGTATTGATGCCTGAGGATTGAGGATTGAGGATTGAGTACTGAGGGTTGAGGATTGAGGATTGAGCATTGAGGGTTGAAGGTTGAGGATTAAGGATTGAGGATTGAGGATTGAGGATTAAGGATTAAAAATTGAATATTGATGATTGAAGATTGAGAATTGAGGATTGAGGGTTGTGGATTGAGGACGAGGACCGAGGGTTGAATATTGATGTTTGAGGCATGAGGATTGAGGATTGAGGACTGAGAATTGATGATTGAGGATTGAGGATAGAAGATTGAGGATTGGGTATTGAGGATTGAAGATTGAGTATTCAGGATTGAGGATTGAGGATTGAGGATTGAGGATTGAGGATTGAGGATTGAGGATTGAGGATTGAGGATTGAGGATTGAGTGTTGATGGTTGAGTATTGAGGATTGATGGCTGAGGGTTGTGTGTTGAGTATTGAGGATTGAGGACTGAGGATTGAGGATAGAGGATTGAGGATTGAAGATTGAGTATTGATTATTGAATATTGAGGATTGAGTATTGAGGTTTGAGGATTGAGGACGAGGACTGACGGTTGAGGATTGAGGTTTGAGGATTGAGGATTTAGGATTGAGGACTGAGGATTGAGGATTGAGGACTGAGCATTGAGGATTGAAGATTGAGGATGGAGGATGGAGGATGAGGACGGACGATTGAGGATTGAGGTTTGAGGATTGAGGATTGAGGATTGAGTACTAAGGATTGAGGATTGAGGATTGAGCATTGAGGATTGGACATTGAGGACTGGGGATTGAGGATTTAAGTTTGAGGATTAAGGATTGAAGATTGGGTATTGAGGATCTAGGATTGGAGATTGATTATTGAGGATTGAAGATTGAGAATTGAGTATGAGGATTGAGGATTGAAGATTGAGAATTGAGGATTGAGGGTTGAGGATTGAGTATTGAAGATTGAGGATTGATGACTGAGGATTGACGACTGAGGATTGAGCATTGAGGATTGATGATTGAAGATTGAGTATTGAGGATTGAATATTGAGGATTGAGGATTGAGGATTGAGGATTGAGGATTGAGGATTGAGGACTGAAGATTGAGTATTGAGGATTGAAGGTTGAGGATTGTGGATTGAGGATTGAGGATTGAGGATTGAAGATTGAGTATTGATGCCTGAGGATTGAGGATTGAGGATTGAGTACTGAGGGTTGAGGATTGAGGATTGAGCATTGAGGGTTGAAGGTTGAGGATTAAGTATTGAGGATTGAGGATTGAGGATTAAGGATTAAAGATTGAATATTGATGATTGAAGATTGAGAATTGAGGATTGAGGGTTGTGGATTGAGGACGAGGACCGAGGGTTGAATATTGATGTTTGAGGCATGAGGATTGAGGATTGAGGACTGAGAATTGATGATTGAGGATTGAGGATAGAAGATTGAGGATTGGGTATCGAGGATTGAAGATTGAGGATTCAGGATTGAGGATTGAGGATTGAGGATTGAGGATTGAGGATTGAGGATTGAGGATTGAGGATTGAGGATTGAAGATTGAGTGCTGAGGATTGGAGATTGAGGATTGAGGATTGAGGATTGATGATTGAGGATTGAGCATTGAAGATTGAGGATTGGGGATTGACGATTGACGATTGAGGATTGAGTATTGAGGATTGAAGATTGAGTATTGATGATTGAAGATTGAGGATTGAGGATTGAGTGTTGAGGATTGAGGACGAGGACTGACGGTTGGGGATTGAGGATTGAGCATTGAGGATTGAAGATTGATGACTGGGGATTGAGGATTGAAGATTGAGGATTAAGGATTGCGGATTGGGGATTGAGGATCTTGGATTGGAGATTGATTATGGAGGATTGAAGATTGACGATTGAGGATTGAGGATTGAGAATTGAGAATTGAGAATGAGGACTGTGAGTTGAGGATTGAGGTTTGAGGAATGAGGGTTGAGGGTTGAGGATTGAGGATTGAGGAATGAGGATTGAGGATTGAGGATTGAGTACTGAAGGTTGAGTATTGATGCCTGAGGATTGATGATTGAGGATTGAGGCTTGAGGATTGTGTATTGAAGATTGAGTATTGAGGATTGAAAATTGAGGATTGAGGATTGAGGATTGAGGATGGAGGATGGAGGACGAGGACGGACGGTTGAGGATTGAGGTTTGGTGATTGACGATTGAGGATTGAGGACTGAGGATTGAGGATTGAGGATTGAGCATTGAGGATTGGACATTGAGGACTGGGGATTGAGGATTGAAGATTGAGGATTAAGGATTGAAGATTGGGGATTGAGCATCTAGGATTGGAGATTGATTATTGAGGATTGAAGATTGAGGATTGAGGATTGTGGATTGAGAATTGAGAATTGAGTATGAGGACTGAGGGTTGAGGATTGAGGTTTGAGGAATGAGGATTGAGGGTTGAGGATTGAGGATTGAGGATTGAGGATTGAGGATTGGGTATTGAGGATTGAAGAATGAGGATTGAGGATTGAGGAATGAGGATTGGGGATTGAAGTTTCAGTATTGAGGATTAAAGATTGAGGATTGAGGTTTGAGGATTGAGGATTGAGGATTGAAGATTGAGAATTGAGGATTGAGGGTTGAGGATTGAGGATTGAGGATTGAGGAATGAGGATTGAGGATTGAGGATTGAGGATTGAGGATTGAGGATTGATGGTTGAGTATTGAGGATTGATGGCTGAGGGTTGTGTGTTGAGTATTGAGGATTGAGGACTGAGGATTGAGGATAGAGGATTGAGGATTGAAGATTGAGTATTGATGATTGAATATTGAGGATTGAGGATTGAGGTTTGAGGATTGAGGACGATGACTGACGGTTGAGGATTGAGGTTTGAGGACTGAGGATTTAGGATTGAGGACTGAGGATTGAGGATTGAGGACTGAGCATTGAGGATTGAAGATTGAGGATGGAGGATGGAGGATGAGGACGGACGATTGAGGATTGAGGTTTGAGGATTGAGGATTGAGGATTGAGGACTAAGGATTGAGGATTGAGGATTGAGCATTGAGGATTGGACATTGAGGACTGGGGATTGAGGATTTAAGTTTGAGGATTAAGGATTGAAGATTGGGTATTGAGGATCTAGGATTGGAGATTGATTATTGAGGATTGAAGATTGAGGATTGAGGATTGAGGATTGAGAATTGAGAATTGAGTATGAGGACTGAGGGTTGAGGATTGAGGTTTGAGGAATGAGGATTGTGGGTTGAGGATTGAGGATTAAGGATTGAGGATTGAGGATTGAGTATTGAAGATTTAGGATTGAGGATTGAGGATTGAAGATGGAGTATTGAGGATTGAAGATTGAGGATTGAGGATTGAGGGTTGAGGATTGAGGATTGAGGATTGACACTTGAGGATTGAGGGTTGAGAATGTAGGATAGAAGAGAGAGGACTGAGTGTTGAGGGTTGAGTGTTGAGAATTGATGATTGAGGTTTGAGATTTGATTATTCAATATTATGTATTGAGTATTGAACCATGAGTATTCAGGATGCTCTATTGAGTATTGAGAATTGAGGATTGATGGTTGAATATTGAGGATTTATGGTTGAGGGTTGAGTGTTGAATATTGAGGATTGAGGATTGAGGATTGAGGATTGATGATTGAGGATTGAAGATTGATTATTGGTGATTGAATATTGAGGATTGAGGATTGAGGGTTGTGGATTGAGGACGAGGACCGACGGATGAGTATTGAGGTTTGAGGTTTGAGCATTGAGGATCGAGGATTAAGGATTGAGGATTGAGGATTGAGGATTGAAGATTGAGTATTGAAGATTGAAGGTTGAGGATTGTGGATTGAGGATTGAGGATTGAGGATTGAATATTGATGATTGGGGACTGAGTGTTGAGGGTTGAGTGATGAGAATTGATGTTTGTGGATAGTGATTTGAATATTGCAGATTGAGTATTGAGTATTGAAAACTGTGAATTGATGATATGCTATGGAGGATTGAGGATTGACAACTGATTGTTGAGGACTGAGGGCTGAAGATTGAGGATTCAGGATTGAGGATTCAGGATTGAGGTTTGAGGACTGAGGATTGAGGATTGAGGATTGAGTATTGAAGATTGAGGATTGATGATTGAGGGTTGTGTATTGAGGACGAGGACTGAGGGTTGAGTGCTGATACTTGAGGTCTGAGGATTGAGGATTGTGGATTGCGAATTGAGGACTGAGGATTGAAGATAGAGGATTGGGTATTAAGGATTGAAGAATGAGGATTCAGGATTGAGGATTGCGGATTGGGGATTGAAGTTTCGGTATTGAGGATTAAAGATTGAGGATTGAGGATTGAGTATTGATGATTGAATATTGAGGATTGAGGATTGAGGTTTGAGGATTGAGGACGATGACTGACGGTTGAGGATTGAGGTTTGAGGATTGAGGATTGATGATTGAGGACTGAGGATTGAAGATTGAGGATTGAGCATTGAGGATTGGACATTGAGGACTCGGGATTGTGGATTGAAGATTGAGGATTAAGGATTGAAGATTGGGGATTGAGGATCTAGGATTGGAGATTGATTATTGAGGATTGAAGATTGAGGATTGAAGATTGAGGATTGAGAATTGAGAATTGAGTATGAGGACTGAGGGTTGAGGATTGAGGTTTGAGGAATGAGGGTTGTGGTTGAGGATCGAGGATTGAGGATTGAGGATTGAGTATTGAAGATTGAGTATTGATTACTGAGGATTGAGGATTGAGGATTCAGGATTGATGATTGAGGATTGAAGATTGATTATTGATGATTGAAGTTTGAGGATTGAGGATTGAGGGTTGAGGATTGAGGACGAGGACTAACGGTTGAGTATTGAGGTTTGAGGATTGAGGGTTGAGGATTGAGGACTGGGGATTGACGATTGAGTATTGAAGATAGAGGATTTATGACTGAGGATTGAGGATTGTGGATTGAGGATTGAGGATTGAAGATTGAGTATAGAGGATTGAATATTGAGGATTGAGGATTGAGGATTGAGGATTGAGGACGAGGACTGTCGGTTGAGGATTAAGGTTTGAGGATTGAGGGTTGAGGATTGAGGACTGGGGATTGACGATTGAGTATTGAAGATTGAGGATTTATGACCGAGGATTGAGGATTGAGGATTGAGGATTGAGGATTGAGGATTGAGGACAGAGGATTGACGATTGAGTATTGAAGATTGAGGATTTATGACTGAGGATTGAGGATTAAGGATTGAAGACTGGGTATTGAGGATCTAGCATTGGAGATTCATTATTGAGTATTGAAGATTGAGGATTGAGGATTGAGGATTGAGAATTGAGAATAGAGAATTGAGGATGAGGACTGAGGGTTGAGGATTGAGTTTTGAGGGATGAGGATTGAGGGCTGAGGATTGAGGGTTGAGCATTGTGGATTGAGGATAGAGTATTGAGGATTGAGGATTGAGGATTGAGGATTGAAGATTGAGTATTGAGGATTGAAGATTGAGGATTGAGGATTGAGGGTTGAGGATTGAGTATTGAGGATCGACGCTTGAGGATTGAGGGTTGAGGATGTAGGATAGAAGAGAGAGGACTGAGCGTTGAGGGTGGAGTGTTGAGAATTGATGCTTGAGGTTTGAGATTTGATTATTGAATATTCTGTATTGAGTATTGAACCATGAGTATTCAGGACGTTCTATTGACTATTGAGAATTGAGGATTGATGGTTGAGTATTGAGGATTGATGGCTGAGGGTTGTGTGTTGAGTATTGAGGATTGAGGATTGAGGATTGAGGATAGAGGTTTGAGGATTGAAGATTGAGTATTGATGATTGAATATTGAGGATTGAGGATTGAGTTATGAGGATTGATGATTGAGGATTGAAGATTGATTACTGATGATTGAAGATTGAGGACTGGCGATTGAGGATTGAAGATTGAGGATTAAGGATTGAGGATTGGCGATTGAGGATGTAGGATTGGAGATTGATTATTGAGGATTGAAGATTGAGGATTGAGGATTGAGAATTGAGAATTGAGAACTGAGGGTGAGGACTGAGGTTTGAGGATTGACGTTTGAGGAACGAGGATTGAGGATTGAGGATTGAGGACTAAGGATTGACAATTGAGTATTGAAGATTGAGGATTGATGACTGAGGATTGAGGACTGAGGATTGAGGATTGAGGATTGATGATTGAAGATTGAGTATTGAGGATTCAATATTGAGGATTGAGGATTGATGATTGAGGATTGAGGATTGAGGATTGAAGATTGAGGGTTGGGTATTGAGGATTGAACATTGAGGATTGTGGATTGAGGATTGAAGGTTGAATATTGATGAATGAAGATTGAGGATTGATGATTGAGGGTTGTCTATTGAGGACGAGGACTGAGGATTGAGTATTGATACTTGAGGTCTGTGGATTGAGGATTGAGGATTGAGGATTGAAGATTGAAGATTGAGTATTGAGGATTGAACATTGAGGATTGAGGATTGAGAAGTGAGGACTGGGGTTTGAAGATTGATTATTGAGGATTGAAGATTGAGGATTGAGGATTGAGGTTTGAGGATTGAGGGTTGAAGATTGAGGATTGAGTATTGAGTATTGAGGATGGAGGATTGAGGATTGAGGATTGAAGATTGAGGATTGAGGATTGAGGATTGAGGATTGAGGATTGAGCATTGAAGATTGAGGATTGGGGATTGAGGATTGACGGTTGAAGATTGAGTATTGAGGATTGAAGATTGAGTATTGATGATTGAAGATTGAGGATTAGGGATTGAGTGTTGAGGATTGAGGACGAGGACTGACGGTTGAGGATTGAGGATTGAGCATTGAGGATTGAAGATTGATGACTGGGGATTGAGGACTCAAGATTGAGGATTAAGGATTGAAGATTGGGGATTGAGGATCTTGGATTGGAGATTGATTATTGAGGATTGAAGGTTGACGATTGAGGATTGAGGATTGAGGATTGAGAATTGAGAATGAGGACTGAGAGTTGAGGATTGAGGTTTGAGGAATGAGGATTGAGGTTTGAGGGCTGAGGATTGAGGATTGAGGATTGAGGATTGGTGATTGAAGATTGAGTATTGAGGATTGAAGATTGAGGATTGAGGATTGAGGATTGAGAATTGAGAACTGAGAATTGAGGGTGAGGACTGAGTGTTCAGGATTGTGGTTTGAGGAACGAGGATTGAGGATTGAGGATTGAGGACTAAGGATTGACAATTGAGTATTGAAGATTGAGGATTGATGACTGAGGATTGAGGACTGAGGATTGAGGATTGAGGATTGATGATTGAAGATTGAGTATTGAGGATTCAATATTGAGGATTGAGGATTGATGATTGAGGATTGAGGATTGAGGATTGAAGATTGAGGATTGGGTATTGAGGATTGAACATTGAGGATTGTGGATTGAGGATTGAAGGTTGAATATTGATGAATGAAGATTGAGGATTGATGATTGAGGGTTGTGTATTGAGGACGAGGACTGAGGATTGAGTATTGATACTTGAGGTCTGTGGATTGAGGATTGAGGATTGAGGATTGAAGATTGAAGATTGAGTATTGAGGATTGAGCATTGAGGATTGGACATTGAGGACTGGGGATTGAGGATTTAAGTTTGAGGATTAAGGATTGAAGATTGGGTATTGAGGATCTAGGATTGGAGATTGATTATTGAGGATTGAAGATTGAGGATTGAGGATTGAGGATTGAGAATTGAGAATTGAGTATGAGGACTGAGGGTTGAGGATTGAGGTTTGAGGAATGAGGATTGTGGGTTGAGGATTGAGGATTAAGGATTGAGGATTGAGGATTGAGTATTGAAGATTGAGGATTGAGGATTGAGGATTGAAGATTGAGTATTGAGGATTGAAGATTGAGGATTGAGGATTGAGGGTTGAGGATTGAGGATTGAGGATTGACGCTTCAGGATTGAGGGTTGAGGATGTAGGATAGAAGAGAGTGGACTGAGTTTTGAGGGTTGAGTGATGAGAATTGATGCTTGAGGTTTGAGATTTGATTATTCAATATTATGTATTGAGTATTGAACCATGAGTATTCAGGATGCTCTATTGAGTATTGAGAATTGAGGATTGATGGTTGAATATTGAGGATTTATGGTTGAGGGTTGAGTGTTGAATATTGAGGATTGAGGATTGAGGATTGAGGATTGATGATTGAGGATTGAAGATTGATTATTGATGATTGAATATTGAGGATTGAGGATTGAGGGTTGTGGATTGAGGACGAGGACCGACGGATGAGGATTGAGGTTTGAGGTTTGAGCATTGAGGATTGAGGATTAAGGATTGAGGATTGAGGATTGAGGATTGAATATTGAGGATTGAGGATTGAGGGTTGAGGATTGAGGACGAGGACTGACGGTTGAGGATTGAGGTTTGAGGTTTGAGGATTGAGGATTGAGGACTGAGGCTTGAGGTTTGAGGATTGAGCATTGAGGATTGAAGATTGAGGACTGGCGATTGAGGATTGAAGATTGAGGATTAAGGATTGACTATTGGGGATTGAGGATTGAGGATTGAGGATTGAGGATTGAGGATTGAGGACTGAAGATTGAGTATTGAGGATTGAAGGTTGAGGATTGTGGATTGAGGATTGAGGATTGAGGATTGAAGATTGAGTATTGATGCCTGAGGATTGAGGATTGAGGATTGAGTACTGAGGGTTGAGGATTGAGGATTGAGCATTGAGGGTTGAAGGTTGAGGATTAAGGATTGAGGATTGAGGATTGAGGATTAAGGATTAAAAATTGAATATTGATGATTGAAGATTGAGAATTGAGGATTGAGGGTTGTGGATTGAGGACGAGGACCGAGGGTTGAATATTGATGTTTGAGGCATGAGGATTGAGGATTGAGGACTGAGAATTGATGATTGAGGATTGAGGATAGAAGATTGAGGATTGGGTATTGAGGATTGAAGATTGAGTATTCAGGATTGAGGATTGAGGATTGAGGATTGAGGATTGAGGATTGAGGATTGAGGATTGAGGATTGAGGATTGAAGATTGAGTACTGAGGATTGGAGATTGAGGATTGAGGATTGAGTATTGAGAATTGAGGATTGATGGTTGAATATTGAGGATTTATGGTTGAGGGTTGAGTGTTGAATATTGAGGATTGAGGATTGAGGATTGAGGATTGAGGATTGAGGATTGAAGATTGAGTATTGATGCCCGGGGGTTGAGGATTGAGGATTGAGTACTGAGGATTGAGGATTGAGGATTGAGCATTGAGTGTTGAAGATTGAGGATTAAGGATTGAGGATTGAGGATTGAGGATTAAGGATTAAAGATTGAATATTGATGATTGAAGATTGAGAATTGAGGATTGAGGGTTGTGGATTGAGGACGAGGACCGAGGGTTGAATATTGATGTTTGAGGCATGAGGATTGAGGATTGAGGACTGAGAATTGATGATTGAGGATTGAGGATAGAAGATTGAGGATTAAGGATTGAAGATTGGGGATTGAGGATCTAGGATTGGAGATTGATTATTGAGGATTGAAGATTGAGGATTGAGGATTGTGGATTGAGAATTGAGAATTGAGTATGAGGACTGAGGGTTGAGGATTGAGGTTTGAGGAATGAGGATTGAGGGTTGAGGATTGAGGATTGAGGATTGAGGATTGAGGATTGAGTATTGAAGATTGAGTATTGATGCCTGAGGATTGAGGATTGAGGATTGAGGATTGAGGACTGAGTATTGAAGATTGAGGATTGGGTATTGAGGATTGAAGAATGAGGATTGAGGATTGAGGATTGAGGATTGGGGATTGAAGTTTCAGTATTGAGGATTAAAGATTGAGGATTGAGGATTGAGGATTGAGGATTGAGGATTGAAGATTGAGAATTGAGAATTGAGGTTTGAGGATTCAGGATTGAGGATTGAGGATTGAGGATTGAGGATTGAGGATTGAGGATTGAGGATTGAGTGTTGATGGTTGAGTATTGAGGATTGATGGCTGAGGGTTGTGTGTTGAGTATTGAGGATTGAGGACTGAGGATTGAGGATAGAGGATTGAGGATTGAAGATTGAGTATTGATGATTGAATATTGAGGATTGAGTATTGAGGTTTGAGGATTGAGGACGAGGACTGACGGTTGAGGATTGAGGTTTGAGGATTGAGGATTTAGGATTGAGGACTGAGGATTGAGGATTGAGGACTGAGCATTGAGGATTGAAGATTGAGGATGGAGGATGGAGGATGAGGACGGACGATTGAGGATTGAGGTTTGAGGATTGAGGATTGAGGATTGAGTACTAAGGATTGAGGATTGAGGATTGAGCATTGAGGATTGGACATTGAGGACTGGGGATTGAGGATTTAAGTTTGAGGATTAAGGATTGAAGATTGGGTATTGAGGATCTAGGATTGGAGATTGATTATTGAGGATTGAAGATTGAGAATTGAGTATGAGGATTGAGGATTGAAGATTGAGAATTGAGGATTGAGGGTTGAGGATTGAGTATTGAAGATTGAGGATTGATGACTGAGGATTGACGACTGAGGATTGGGCATTGAGGATTGATGATTGAAGATTGAGTATTGAGGATTGAATATTGAGGATTGAGGATTGAGGATTGAGGATTGAGGATTGAGGATTGAGGACTGAAGATTGAGTATTGAGGATTGAAGGTTGAGGATTGTGGATTGAGGATTGAGGATTGAGGATTGAAGATTGAGTATTGATGCCTGAGGATTGAGGATTGAGGATTGAGTACTGAGGGTTGAGGATTGAGGATTGAGCATTGAGGGTTGAAGGTTGAGGATTAAGGATTGAGGATTGAGGATTGAGGATTAAGGATTAAAAATTGAATATTGATGATTGAAGATTGAGAATTGAGGATTGAGGGTTGTGGATTGAGGACGAGGACCGAGGGTTGAATATTGATGTTTGAGGCATGAGGATTGAGGATTGAGGACTGAGAATTGATGATTGAGGATTGAGGATAGAAGATTGAGGATTGGGTATTGAGGATTGAAGATTGAGTATTCAGGATTGAGGATTGAGGATTGAGGATTGAGGATTGAGGATTGAGGATTGAGGATTGAGGATTGAGGATTGAAGATTGAGTACTGAGGATTGGAGATTGAGGATTGAGGATTGAGTATTGAGAATTGAGGATTGATGGTTGAATATTGAGGATTTATGGTTGAGGGTTGAGTGTTGAATATTGAGGATTGAGGATTGAGGATTGAGGATTGAGGGTTGAGGATTGAGGATTAAGGATTGAAGACTGGGTATTGAGGATCTAGCATTGGAGATTCATTATTGAGTATTGAAGATTGAGGATTGAGGATTGAGGATTGAGAATTGAGAATAGAGAATTGAGGATGAGGACTGAGGGTTGAGGATTGAGTTTTGAGGGATGAGGATTGAGGGCTGAGGATTGAGGGTTGAGCATTGTGGATTGAGGATAGAGTATTGAGGATTGAGGATTGAGGATTGAGGATTGAAGATTGAGTATTGAGGATTGAAGATTGAGGATTGAGGATTGAGGGTTGAGGATTGAGTATTGAGGATCGACGCTTGAGGATTGAGGGTTGAGGATGTAGGATAGAAGAGAGAGGACTGAGCGTTGAGGGTGGAGTGTTGAGAATTGATGCTTGAGGTTTGAGATTTGATTATTGAATATTCTGTATTGAGTATTGAACCATGAGTATTCAGGACGTTCTATTGACTATTGAGAATTGAGGATTGATGGTTGAGTATTGAGGATTGATGGCTGAGGGTTGTGTGTTGAGTATTGAGGATTGAGGATTGAGGATTGAGGATAGAGGTTTGAGGATTGAAGATTGAGTATTGATGATTGAATATTGAGGATTGAGGATTGAGTTATGAGGATTGATGATTGAGGATTGAAGATTGATTACTGATGATTGAAGATTGAGGACTGGCGATTGAGGATTGAAGATTGAGGATTAAGGATTGAGGATTGGCGATTGAGGATGTAGGATTGGAGATTGATTATTGAGGATTGAAGATTGAGGATTGAGGATTGAGAATTGAGAATTGAGAACTGAGGGTGAGGACTGAGGTTTGAGGATTGACGTTTGAGGAACGAGGATTGAGGATTGAGGATTGAGGACTAAGGATTGACAATTGAGTATTGAAGATTGAGGATTGATGACTGAGGATTGAGGACTGAGGATTGAGGATTGAGGATTGATGATTGAAGATTGAGTATTGAGGATTCAATATTGAGGATTGAGGATTGATGATTGAGGATTGAGGATTGAGGATTGAAGATTGAGGGTTGGGTATTGAGGATTGAACATTGAGGATTGTGGATTGAGGATTGAAGGTTGAATATTGATGAATGAAGATTGAGGATTGATGATTGAGGGTTGTCTATTGAGGACGAGGACTGAGGATTGAGTATTGATACTTGAGGTCTGTGGATTGAGGATTGAGGATTGAGGATTGAAGATTGAAGATTGAGTATTGAGGATTGAACATTGAGGATTGAGGATTGAGAAGTGAGGACTGGGGTTTGAAGATTGATTATTGAGGATTGAAGATTGAGGATTGAGGATTGAGGTTTGAGGATTGAGGGTTGAAGATTGAGGATTGAGTATTGAGTATTGAGGATGGAGGATTGAGGATTGAGGATTGAAGATTGAGGATTGAGGATTGAGGATTGAGGATTGAGGATTGAGCATTGAAGATTGAGGATTGGGGATTGAGGATTGACGGTTGAAGATTGAGTATTGAGGATTGAAGATTGAGTATTGATGATTGAAGATTGAGGATTAGGGATTGAGTGTTGAGGATTGAGGACGAGGACTGACGGTTGAGGATTGAGGATTGAGCATTGAGGATTGAAGATTGATGACAGGGGATTGAGGACTCAAGATTGAGGATTAAGGATTGAAGATTGGGGATTGAGGATCTTGGATTGGAGATTGATTATTGAGGATTGAAGGTTGACGATTGAGGATTGAGGATTGAGGATTGAGAATTGAGAATGAGGACTGAGAGTTGAGGATTGAGGTTTGAGGAATGAGGATTGAGGTTTGAGGGCTGAGGATTGAGGATTGAGGATTGAGGATTGGTGATTGAAGATTGAGTATTGAGGATTGAAGATTGAGGATTGAGGATTGAGGATTGAGAATTGAGAACTGAGAATTGAGGGTGAGGACTGAGTGTTCAGGATTGTGGTTTGAGGAACGAGGATTGAGGATTGAGGATTGAGGACTAAGGATTGACAATTGAGTATTGAAGATTGAGGATTGATGACTGAGGATTGAGGACTGAGGATTGAGGATTGAGGATTGATGATTGAAGATTGAGTATTGAGGATTCAATATTGAGGATTGAGGATTGATGATTGAGGATTGAGGATTGAGGATTGAAGATTGAGGATTGGGTATTGAGGATTGAACATTGAGGATTGTGGATTGAGGATTGAAGGTTGAATATTGATGAATGAAGATTGAGGATTGATGATTGAGGGTTGTGTATTGAGGACGAGGACTGAGGATTGAGTATTGATACTTGAGGTCTGTGGATTGAGGATTGAGGATTGAGGATTGAAGATTGAAGATTGAGTATTGAGGATTGAGCATTGAGGATTGGACATTGAGGACTGGGGATTGAGGATTTAAGTTTGAGGATTAAGGATTGAAGATTGGGTATTGAGGATCTAGGATTGGAGATTGATTATTGAGGATTGAAGATTGAGGATTGAGGATTGAGGATTGAGAATTGAGAATTGAGTATGAGGACTGAGGGTTGAGGATTGAGGTTTGAGGAATGAGGATTGTGGGTTGAGGATTGAGGATTAAGGATTGAGGATTGAGGATTGAGTATTGAAGATTGAGGATTGAGGATTGAGGATTGAAGATTGAGTATTGAGGATTGAAGATTGAGGATTGAGGATTGAGGGTTGAGGATTGAGGATTGAGGATTGACGCTTCAGGATTGAGGGTTGAGGATGTAGGATAGAAGAGAGTGGACTGAGTTTTGAGGGTTGAGTGATGAGAATTGATGCTTGAGGTTTGAGATTTGATTATTCAATATTATGTATTGAGTATTGAACCATGAGTATTCAGGATGCTCTATTGAGTATTGAGAATTGAGGATTGATGGTTGAATATTGAGGATTTATGGTTGAGGGTTGAGTGTTGAATATTGAGGATTGAGGATTGAGGATTGAGGATTGATGATTGAGGATTGAAGATTGATTATTGATGATTGAATATTGAGGATTGAGGATTGAGGGTTGTGGATTGAGGACGAGGACCGACGGATGAGGATTGAGGTTTGAGGTTTGAGCATTGAGGATTGAGGATTAAGGATTGAGGATTGAGGATTGAGGATTGAATATTGAGGATTGAGGATTGAGGGTTGAGGATTGAGGACGAGGACTGACGGTTGAGGATTGAGGTTTGAGGTTTGAGGATTGAGGATTGAGGACTGAGGCTTGAGGTTTGAGGATTGAGCATTGAGGATTGAAGATTGAGGACTGGCGATTGAGGATTGAAGATTGAGGATTAAGGATTGACTATTGGGGATTGAGGATTGAGGATTGAGGATTGAGGATTGAGGATTGAGGACTGAAGATTGAGTATTGAGGATTGAAGGTTGAGGATTGTGGATTGAGGATTGAGGATTGAGGATTGAAGATTGAGTATTGATGCCTGAGGATTGAGGATTGAGGATTGAGTACTGAGGGTTGAGGATTGAGGATTGAGCATTGAGGGTTGAAGGTTGAGGATTAAGGATTGAGGATTGAGGATTGAGGATTAAGGATTAAAAATTGAATATTGATGATTGAAGATTGAGAATTGAGGATTGAGGGTTGTGGATTGAGGACGAGGACCGAGGGTTGAATATTGATGTTTGAGGCATGAGGATTGAGGATTGAGGACTGAGAATTGATGATTGAGGATTGAGGATAGAAGATTGAGGATTGGGTATTGAGGATTGAAGATTGAGTATTCAGGATTGAGGATTGAGGATTGAGGATTGAGGATTGAGGATTGAGGATTGAGGATTGAGGATTGAGGATTGAAGATTGAGTACTGAGGATTGGAGATTGAGGATTGAGGATTGAGTATTGAGAATTGAGGATTGATGGTTGAATATTGAGGATTTATGGTTGAGGGTTGAGTGTTGAATATTGAGGATTGAGGATTGAGGATTGAGGATTGAGGATTGAGGATTGAAGATTGAGTATTGATGCCCGGGGGTTGAGGATTGAGGATTGAGTACTGAGGATTGAGGATTGAGGATTGAGCATTGAGTGTTGAAGATTGAGGATTAAGGATTGAGGATTGAGGATTGAGGATTAAGGATTAAAGATTGAATATTGATGATTGAAGATTGAGAATTGAGGATTGAGGGTTGTGGATTGAGGACGAGGACCGAGGGTTGAATATTGATGTTTGAGGCATGAGGATTGAGGATTGAGGACTGAGAATTGATGATTGAGGATTGAGGATAGAAGATTGAGGATTAAGGATTGAAGATTGGGGATTGAGGATCTAGGATTGGAGATTGATTATTGAGGATTGAAGATTGAGGATTGAGGATTGTGGATTGAGAATTGAGAATTGAGTATGAGGACTGAGGGTTGAGGATTGAGGTTTGAGGAATGAGGATTGAGGGTTGAGGATTGAGGATTGAGGATTGAGGATTGAGGATTGAGTATTGAAGATTGAGTATTGATGCCTGAGGATTGAGGATTGAGGATTGAGGATTGAGGACTGAGTATTGAAGATTGAGGATTGGGTATTGAGGATTGAAGAATGAGGATTGAGGATTGAGGATTGAGGATTGGGGATTGAAGTTTCAGTATTGAGGATTAAAGATTGAGGATTGAGGATTGAGGATTGAGGATTGAGGATTGAAGATTGAGAATTGAGAATTGAGGTTTGAGGATTGAGGATTGAGGATTGAGGATTGAGGATTGAGGATTGAGTGTTGATGGTTGAGTATTGAGGATTGATGGCTGAGGGTTGTGTGTTGAGTATTGAGGATTGAGGACTGAGGATTGAGGATAGAGGATTGAGGATTGAAGATTGAGTATTGATGATTGAATATTGAGGATTGAGTATTGAGGTTTGAGGATTGAGGACGAGGACTGACGGTTGAGGATTGAGGTTTGAGGATTGAGGATTTAGGATTGAGGACTGAGGATTGAGGATTGAGGACTGAGCATTGAGGATTGAAGATTGAGGATGGAGGATGGAGGATGAGGACGGACGATTGAGGATTGAGGTTTGAGGATTGAGGATTGAGGATTGAGTACTAAGGATTGAGGATTGAGGATTGAGCATTGAGGATTGGACATTGAGGACTGGGGATTGAGGATTTAAGTTTGAGGATTAAGGATTGAAGATTGGGTATTGAGGATCTAGGATTGGAGATTGATTATTGAGGATTGAAGATTGAGAATTGAGTATGAGGATTGAGGATTGAAGATTGAGAATTGAGGATTGAGGGTTGAGGATTGAGTATTGAAGATTGAGGATTGATGACTGAGGATTGACGACTGAGGATTGGGCATTGAGGATTGATGATTGAAGATTGAGTATTGAGGATTGAATATTGAGGATTGAGGATTGAGGATTGAGGATTGAGGATTGAGGACTGAAGATTGAGTATTGAGGATTGAAGGTTGAGGATTGTGGATTGAGGATTGAGGATTGAGGATTGAAGATTGAGTATTGATGCCTGAGGATTGAGGATTGAGGATTGAGTACTGAGGGTTGAGGATTGAGGATTGAGCATTGAGGGTTGAAGGTTGAGGATTAAGGATTGAGGATTGAGGATTGAGGATTAGGGATTAAAAATTGAATATTGATGATTGAAGATTGAGAATTGAGGATTGAGGGTTGTGGATTGAGGACGAGGACCGAGGGTTGAATATTGATGTTTGAGGCATGAGGATTGAGGATTGAGGACTGAGAATTGATGATTGAGGATTGAGGATAGAAGATTGAGGATTGGGTATTGAGGATTGAAGATTGAGGATTCAGGATTGAGGATTGAGGATTGAGGATTGAGGATTGAGGATTGAGGATTGAAGATTGAGTACTGAGGATTGGAGATTGAGGATTGAGGATTGAGGATTGATGATTGAGGATTGAGCATTGAAGATTGAGGATTGGGGATTGACGATTGACGATTGAGGATTGAGTATTGAGGATTGAAGATTGAGTATTGATGATTGAAGATTGAGGATTGAGGATTGAGTGTTGAGGATTGAGGACGAGGACTGACGGTTGGGGATTGAGGATTGAGCATTGAGGATTGAAGATTGATGACTGGGGATTGAGGATTGAAGATTGAGGATTAAGGATTGCGGATTGGGGATTGAGGATCTTGGATTGGAGATTGATTATGGAGGATTGAAGATTGACGATTGAGGATTGAGGATTGAGAATTGAGAATTGAGAATGAGGACTGTGAGTTGAGGATTGAGGTTTGAGGAATGAGGGTTGAGGGTTGAGGATTGAGGATTGAGGAATGAGGATTGAGGATTGAGGATTGAGTACTGAAGGTTGAGTATTGATGCCTGAGGATTGATGATTGAGGATTGAGGCTTGAGGATTGTGTATTGAAGATTGAGTATTGAGGATTGAAAATTGAGGATTGAGGATTGAGGATTGAGGATGGAGGATGGAGGACGAGGACGGACGGTTGAGGATTGAGGTTTGGTGATTGACGATTGAGGATTGAGGACTGAGGATTGAGGATTGAGGATTGAGCATTGAGGATTGGGCATTGAGGACTGGGGATTGAGGATTGAAGATTGAGGATTAAGGATTGAAGATTGGGGATTGAGGATCTAGGATTGGAGATTGATTATTGAGGATTGAAGATTGAGGATTGAGGATTGTGGATTGAGAATTGAGAATTGAGTATGAGGACTGAGGGTTGAGGATTGAGGTTTGAGGAATGAGGATTGAGGTTTGAGGAATGAGGATTGAGGGTTGAGGATTGAGGATTGAGGATTGAGGATTGAGGATTGGGTATTGAGGATTGAAGAATGAGGATTGAGGATTGAGGAATGAGGATTGGGGATTGAAGTTTCAGTATTGAGGATTAAAGATTGAGGATTGAGGTTTGAGGATTGAGGATTGAGGATTGAAGATTGAGAATTGAGGATTGAGGGTTGAGGATTGAGGATTGAGGATTGAGGAATGAGGATTGAGGATTGAGGATTGAGGATTGAGGATTGAGGATTGATGGTTGAGTATTGAGGATTGATGGCTGAGGGTTGTGTGTTGAGTATTGAGGATTGAGGACTGAGGATTGAGGATAGAGGATTGAGGATTGAAGATTGAGTATTGATGATTGAATATTGAGGATTGAGGATTGAGGTTTGAGGATTGAGG
Source organism: Calliopsis andreniformis (assembly GCF_051401765.1). Lineage (NCBI taxonomy): Eukaryota > Metazoa > Arthropoda > Insecta > Hymenoptera > Andrenidae > Calliopsis > Calliopsis andreniformis. The sequence continues at coordinate 1,800,648 of NW_027480449.1, forward strand.
ACGATGACTGACGGTTGAGGATTGAGGTTTGAGGAATGAGGGTTGTGGTTGAGGATCGAGGATTGAGGATTGAGGATTGAGTATTGAAGATTGAGTATTGATTACTGAGGATTGAGGATTGAGGATTCAGGATTGATGATTGAGGATTGAAGATTGATTATTGATGATTGAAGTTTGAGGATTGAGGATTGAGGGTTGAGGATTGAGGACGAGGACTGACGGTTGAGTATTGAGGTTTGAGGATTGAGGGTTGAGGATTGAGGACTGGGGATTGACGATTGAGTATTGAAGATAGAGGATTTATGACTGAGGATTGAGGATTGTGGATTGAGGATTGAGGATTGAAGATTGAGTATAGAGGATTGAATATTGAGGATTGAGGATTGAGGATTGAGGATTGAGGACGAGGACTGTCGGTTGAGGATTAAGGTTTGAGGATTGAGGGTTGAGGATTGAGGACTGGGGATTGACGATTGAGTATTGAAGATTGAGGATTTATGACTGAGGATTGAGGATTGAGGATTGAGGATTGAGGATTGAAGGTTGAGTATTGAGGATTGAATATTGAGGATTGAGGATTGAGGATTGAGGATTGAGGACAGAGGATTGACGATTGAGTATTGAAGATTGAGGATTTATGACTGAGGATTGAGGATTAAGGATTGAAGACTGGGTATTGAGGATCTAGCATTGGAGATTCATTATTGAGTATTGAAGATTGAGGATTGAGGATTGAGGATTGAGAATTGAGAATAGAGAATTGAGGATGAGGACTGAGGGTTGAGGATTGAGTTTTGAGGGATGAGGATTGAGGGCTGAGGATTGAGGGTTGAGCATTGTGGATTGAGGATAGAGTATTGAGGATTGAGGATTGAGGATTGAGGATTGAAGATTGAGTATTGAGGATTGAAGATTGAGGATTGAGGATTGAGGGTTGAGGATTGAGTATTGAGGATCGACGCTTGAGGATTGAGGGTTGAGGATGTAGGATAGAAGAGAGAGGACTGAGCGTTGAGGGTTGAGTGTTGAGAATTGATGCTTGAGGTTTGAGATTTGATTATTGAATATTCTGTATTGAGTATTGAACCATGAGTATTCAGGACGTTCTATTGACTATTGAGAATTGAGGATTGATGGTTGAGTATTGAGGATTGATGGCTGAGGGTTGTGTGTTGAGTATTGAGGATTGAGGATTGAGGATTGAGGATAGAGGTTTGAGGATTGAAGATTGAGTATTGATGATTGAATATTGAGGATTGAGGATTGAGGTATGAGGATTGATGATTGAGGATTGAAGATTGATTACTGATGATTGAAGATTGAGGACTGGCGATTGAGGATTGAAGATTGAGGATTAAGGATTGAGGATTGGCGATTGAGGATGTAGGATTGGAGATTGATTATTGAGGATTGAAGATTGAGGATTGAGGATTGAGAATTGAGAATTGAGAACTGAGGGTGAGGACTGAGGGTTGAGGATTGACGTTTGAGGAACGAGGATTGAGGATTGAGGATTGAGGACTAAGGATTGACAATTGAGTATTGAAGATTGAGGATTGATGACTGAGGACTGAGGACTGAGGATTGAGGATTGAGGATTGATGATTGAAGATTGAGTATTGAGGATTCAATATTGAGGATTGAGGATTGATGATTGAGGATTGAGGATTGAGGATTGAAGATTGAGGATTGGGTATTGAGGATTGAACATTGAGGATTGTGGATTGAGGATTGAAGGTTGAATATTGATGAATGAAGATTGAGGATTGATGATTGAGGGTTGTGTATTGAGGACGAGGACTGAGGATTGAGTATTGATACTTGAGGTCTGTGGATTGAGGATTGAGGATTGAGGATTGAAGATTGAAGATTGAGTATTGAGGATTGAACATTGAGGATTGAGGATTGAGAAGTGAGGACTGGGGTTTGAAGATTGATTATTGAGGATTGAAGATTGAGGATTGAGGATTGAGGTTTGAGGATTGAGGGTTGAAGATTGAGGATTGAGTATTGAGTATTGAGGATGGAGGATTGAGGATTGAGGATTGAAGATTGAGGATTGAGGATTGAGGATTGAGGATTGAGGATTGAGCATTGAAGATTGAGGATTGGGGATTGAGGATTGACGGTTGAAGATTGAGTATTGAGGATTGAAGATTGAGTATTGATGATTGAAGATTGAGGATTAGGGATTGAGTGTTGAGGATTGAGGACGAGGACTGACGGTTGAGGATTGAGGATTGAGCATTGAGGATTGAAGATTGATGACTGGGGATTGAGGACTCAAGATTGAGGATTAAGGATTGAAGATTGGGGATTGAGGATCTTGGATTGGAGATTGATTATTGAGGATTGAAGGTTGACGATTGAGGATTGAGGATTGAGGATTGAGAATTGAGAATGAGGACTGAGAGTTGAGGATTGAGGTTTGAGGAATGAGGATTGAGGTTTGAGGGCTGAGGATTGAGGATTGAGGATTGAGGATTGGTGATTGAAGATTGAGTATTGAGGATTGAAGATTGAGGATTGAGGATTGAGAATTGAGAACTGAGAATTGAGGGTGAGGACTGAGTGTTGAGGATTGTGGTTTGAGGAACGAGGATTGAGGATTGAGGATTGAGGACTAAGGATTGACAATTGAGTATTGAAGATTGAGGATTGATGACTGAGGATTGAGGACTGAGGATTGAGGATTGAGGATTGATGATTGAAGATTGAGTATTGAGGATTCAATATTGAGGATTGAGGATTGATGATTGAGGATTGAGGATTGAGGATTGAAGATTGAGGATTGGGTATTGAGGATTGAACATTGAGGATTGTGGATTGAGGATTGAAGGTTGAATATTGATGAATGAAGATTGAGGATTGATGATTGAGGGTTGTGTATTGAGGACGAGGACTGAGGATTGAGTATTGATACTTGAGGTCTGTGGATTGAGGATTGAGGATTGAGGATTGAAGATTGAAGATTGAGTATTGAGGATTGAACATTGAGGATTGCGGATTGAGAAGTGAGGACTGGGGTTTGAAGATTGATTATTGAGGATTGAAGATTGAGGATTGAGGATTGAGGTTTGAGGATTGAGGGTTGAAGATTGAGGATTGAGTATTGAGTATTGAGGATGGAGGATTGAGGATTGAGGATTGAAGATTGAGGATTGAGGATTGAGGATTGAGGATTGAGGATTGAGCATTGAAGATTGAGGATTGGGGATTGAGGATTGACGGTTGAAGATTGAGTATTGAGGATTGAAGATTGAGTATTGATGATTGAAGATTGAGGATTAGGGATTGAGTGTTGAGGATTGAGGACGAGGACTGACGGTTGAGTATTGAGGATTGAGCATTGAGGATTGAAGATTGATGACTGGGGATTGAGGACTCAAGATTGAGGATTAAGGATTGAAGATTGGGGATTGAGGATCTTGGATTGGAGATTGATTATTGAGGATTGAAGATTGACGATTGAGGATTGAGGATTGAGGATTGAGAATTGAGAATGAGGACTGAGAGTTGAGGATTGAGGTTTGAGGAATGAGGATTGAGGTTTGAGGACTGAGGATTGAGGATTGAGGATTGAGGATTGGTGATTGAAGATTGAGTATTGAGGATTGAAGATTGAGGATTGAAGATTGAGGATTGAGGATGGAGGATGAGGGCTGAGGGTTGCGGATTGAGGTTTGAGTATTGAATCCTGAGAATTCAGGGTATTCTATTGAGTATCGATAAATGTGGATTGATGGTTGGGTATTGAGCATTGGGGATTGAGGATTGAGTATTGAAGATTGAGGATTGATGATTGAGGATTGAGGATTGAGGATTGAGGATTGAGGACTGAGGATTGAGGATTGAGGATTGAGGGTTGAAGATTGAGGATTGAGGATTGAGGATTGAGGATTGAGGATTGAGGATTGAGCAATTGAGGATTGAGGATTGAGGATTGAGGATTGAGGATTGAAGATAGAGTATTGAGGATTGAAGATTGAGGATTGAGGATTGAGGATTGAGGATTGAGGATTGAGCATTGAAGATTGAGGATTGTGGATTGAGGATTGACGATTGAGGATTGAGTATTGAGGATTGAAGATTGAGTATTGATGATTGAAGATTGAGGATTGGGGATTGAGTGTTGTGTATTGAGGACGAGGACTGACGGTTGAGGATTGAGGATTGAGCATTGAGGATTGAAGATTGATGACTGGGGATTGAGGACTCAAGATTGAGGATTAAGGATTGAAGATTGGGGATTGAGGATCTTGGATTGGAGATTGATTATTGAGGATTGAGGATTGACGACTGAGGATTGAGGATTGAGGATTGAGAATTGAGAATGAGAACTGAGAGTTGAGGATTGAGGTTTGAGGAATGAGGATTGAGGGTTGAGGATTGAGGATTGAGGATTGAGGATTGAGGATTGAGGATTGAGTATTGAAGATTGAGTGTTGATGCCTGAGGACTGAGGATTGAGCATTGAGGACTGAGGATTGAGGGTTGAGGATTGAGCATTGAGGATTGGAGATTGAGGACTGGGGATTGAGGATTGAAGATTGAGGATTAAGAATTGAAGATTGGGAATTGAGGATCTAGGATTGGAGATTGATTATTGAGGATTGAAGATTGAGGATTGAGGATTGAGGATTGAGGACTGAGGGTTGAAGATTGAGGATTAAGGATTGAGGATTAAGGATTGAAGATTGGGGATTGAGGATCTTGGATTGGAGATTGATTATTGAGGATTGAGGATTGACGACTGAGGATTGAGGATTGAGGATTGAGAATTGAGAATGAGAACTGAGAGTTGAGGATTGAGGTTTGAGGAATGAGGATTGAGGGTTGAGGATTGAGGATTGAGGAGTGAGGATTGAGGATTGAGGATTGAGTATTGAAGATTGAGTGTTGATGCCTGAGGACTGAGGATTGAGCATTGAGGACTGAGGATTGAGGGTTGAGGATTGAGCATTGAGGATTGGAGATTGAGGACTGGGGATTGAGGATTGAAGATTGAGGATTAAGGATTGAAGATTGGGAATTGAGGATCTAGGATTGGAGATTGATTATTGAGGATTGAAGATTGAGGATTGAGGATTGAGGATTGAGGACTGAGGGTTGAAGATTGAGGATTAAGGATTGAGGATTGAGGATTGAAGATTGAGGATTAAAGATTGACTATTGATGATTGAAGATTGAGGATTGAGGATTGAGGGTTGTGGATTGAGGACGAGTACTGAGGGTTGAGTGCTGATACTTGAGGTCTGAGGATTGAGGATTGTGGATTGCGAATTGAGGACTGAGGATTGAAGATAGAGGATTGGGTATTAAGGATTGAAGAATGAGGATTCAGGATTGAGGATTGCGGATTGGGGATTGAAGTTTCGGTATTGAGGATTAAAGATTGAGGATTGAGGATTGAGTATTGATGATTGAATATTGAGGATTGAGGATTGAGGTTTGAGGATTGCGGACGATGACTGACGGTTGAGGATTGAGGTTTGAGGATTGAGGATTGAGGATTGAGGACTGAGGATTGAGGATTGAGGATTGAGGACTGAGCATTGAGGATTGAAGATTGAGGATGGAGGATGGTGGATGAGGACGGACGATTGAGGATTGAGGTTTGAGGATTGAGGATTGATGATTGAGGACTGAGGATTGAAGATTGAGGATTGAGCATTGAGGATTGGACATTGAGGACTCGGGATTGTGGATTGAAGATTGAGGATTAAGGATTGAAGATTGGGGATTGAGGATCTAGGATTGGAGATTGATTATTGAGGATTGAAGATTGAGGATTGAAGATTGAGGATTGAGAATTGAGAATTGAGTATGAGGACTGAGGGTTGAGGATTGAGGTTTGAGGAATGAGGGTTGTGGTTGAGGATCGAGGATTGAGGATTGAGGATTGAGTATTGAAGATTGAGTATTGATTACTGAGGATTGAGGATTGAGGATTCAGGATTGATGATTGAGGATTGAAGATTGATTATTGATGATTGAAGTTTGAGGATTGAGGATTGAGGGTTGAGGATTGAGGACGAGGACTGACGGTTGAGTATTGAGGTTTGAGGATTGAGGGTTGAGGATTGAGGACTGGGGATTGACGATTGAGTATTGAAGATAGAGGATTTATGACTGAGGATTGAGGATTGTGGATTGAGGATTGAGGATTGAAGATTGAGTATAGAGGATTGAATATTGAGGATTGAGGATTGAGGATTGAGGATTGAGGACGAGGACTGTCGGTTGAGGATTAAGGTTTGAGGATTGAGGGTTGAGGATTGAGGACTGGGGATTGACGATTGAGTATTGAAGATTGAGGATTTATGACTGAGGATTGAGGATTGAGGATTGAGGATTGAGGATTGAAGGTTGAGTATTGAGGATTGAATATTGAGGATTGAGGATTGAGGATTGAGGATTGAGGACAGAGGATTGACGATTGAGTATTGAAGATTGAGGATTTATGACTGAGGATTGAGGATTAAGGATTGAAGACTGGGTATTGAGGATCTAGCATTGGAGATTCATTATTGAGTATTGAAGATTGAGGATTGAGGATTGAGGATTGAGAATTGAGAATAGAGAATTGAGGATGAGGACTGAGGGTTGAGGATTGAGTTTTGAGGGATGAGGATTGAGGGCTGAGGATTGAGGGTTGAGCATTGTGGATTGAGGATAGAGTATTGAGGATTGAGGATTGAGGATTGAGGATTGAAGATTGAGTATTGAGGATTGAAGATTGAGGATTGAGGATTGAGGGTTGAGGATTGAGTATTGAGGATCGACGCTTGAGGATTGAGGGTTGAGGATGTAGGATAGAAGAGAGAGGACTGAGCGTTGAGGGTTGAGTGTTGAGAATTGATGCTTGAGGTTTGAGATTTGATTATTGAATATTCTGTATTGAGTATTGAACCATGAGTATTCAGGACGTTCTATTGACTATTGAGAATTGAGGATTGATGGTTGAGTATTGAGGATTGATGGCTGAGGGTTGTGTGTTGAGTATTGAAGATTGATGGTTGAGTATTGAGGATTGATGGCTGAGGGTTGTGTGTTGAGTATTGAGGATTGAGGATTGAGGATTGAGGATAGAGGTTTGAGGATTGAAGATTGAGTATTGATGATTGAATATTGAGGATTGAGGATTGAGGTATGAGGATTGATGATTGAGGATTGAAGATTGATTACTGATGATTGAAGATTGAGGACTGGCGATTGAGGATTGAGGATTGAGAATTGAGAATTGAGAACTGAGGGTGAGGACTGAGGGTTGAGGATTGACGTTTGAGGAACGAGGATTGAGGATTGAGGATAGAGGACTAAGGATTGACAATTGAGTATTGAAGATTGAGGATTGATGACTGAGGATTGAGGACTGAGGATTGAGGATTGAGGATTGATGATTGAAGATTGAGTATTGAGGATTCAATATTGAGGATTGAGGATTGAGGATTGAGAAGTGAGGACTGGGGTTTGAAGATTGATTATTGAGGATTGAAGATTGAGGATTGAGGATTGAGGTTTGAGGATTGAGGGTTGAAGATTGAGGATTGAGTATTGAGTATTGAGGATGGAGGATTGAGGATTGAGGATTGAAGATTGAGGATTGAGGATTGAGGATTGAGGATTGAGGATTGAGCATTGAAGATTGAGGATTGGGGATTGAGGATTGACGGTTGAAGATTGAGTATTGTGGATTGAAGATTGAGTATTGATGATTGAAGATTGAGGATTAGGGATTGAGTGTTGAGGATTGAGGACGAGGACTGACGGTTGAGGATTGAGGATTGAGCATTGAGGATTGAAGATTGATGACTGGGGATTGAGGACTCAAGATTGAGGATTAAGGATTGAAGATTGGGGATTGAGGATCTTGGATTGGAGATTGATTATTGAGGATTGAAGGTTGACGATTGAGGATTGAGGATTGAGGATTGAGAATTGAGAATGAGGACTGAGAGTTGAGGATTGAGGTTTGAGGAATGAGGATTGAGGTTTGAGGGCTGAGGATTGAGGATTGAGGATTGAGGATTGGTGATTGAAGATTGAGTATTGAGGATTGAAGATTGAGGATTGAGGATTGAGAATTGAGAACTGAGAATTGAGGGTGAGGACTGAGTGTTGAGGATTGTGGTTTGAGGAACGAGGATTGAGGATTGAGGATTGAGGACTAAGGATTGACAATTGAGTATTGAAGATTGAGGATTGATGACTGAGGATTGAGGACTGAGGATTGAGGATTGAGGATTGATGATTGAAGATTGAGTATTGAGGATTCAATATTGAGGATTGAGGATTGATGATTGAGGATTGAGGATTGAGGATTGAAGATTGAGGATTGGGTATTGAGGATTGAACATTGAGGATTGTGGATTGAGGATTGAAGGTTGAATATTGATGAATGAAGATTGAGGATTGATGATTGAGGGTTGTGTATTGAGGACGAGGACTGAGGATTGAGTATTGATACTTGAGGTCTGTGGATTGAGGATTGAGGATTGAGGATTGAAGATTGAAGATTGAGTATTGAGGATTGAACATTGAGGATTGAGGATTGAGAAGTGAGGACTGGGGTTTGAAGATTGATTATTGAGGATTGAAGATTGAGGATTGAGGATTGAGGTTTGAGGATTGAGGGTTGAAGATTGAGGATTGAGTATTGAGTATTGAGGATGGAGGATTGAGGATTGAGGATTGAAGATTGAGGATTGAGGATTGAGGATTGAGGATTGAGGATTGAGCATTGAAGATTGAGGATTGGGGATTGAGGTTTGACGGTTGAAGATTGAGTATTGAGGATTGAAGATTGAGCATTGATGATTGAAGATTGAGGATTAGGGATTGAGTGTTGAGGATTGAGGACGAGGACTGACGGTTGAGTATTGAGGATTGAGCATTGAGGATTGAAGATTGATGACTGGGGATTGAGGACTCAAGATTGAGGATTAAGGATTGAAGATTGGGGATTGAGGATCTTGGATTGGAGATTGATTATTGAGGATTGAAGATTGACGATTGAGGATTGAGGATTGAGGATTGAGAATTGAGAATGAGGACTGAGAGTTGAGGATTGAGGTTTGAGGAATGAGGATTGAGGTTTGAGGACTGAGGATTGAGGATTGAGGATTGAGGATTGGTGATTGAAGATTGAGTATTGAGGATTGAAGATTGAGGATTGAAGATTGAGGATTGAGGATGGAGGATGAGGGCTGAGGGTTGCGGATTGAGGTTTGAGTATTGAATCCTGAGAATTCAGGGTATTCTATTGAGTATCGATAAATGTGGATTGATGGTTGGGTATTGAGCATTGGGGATTGAGGATTGAGTATTGAAGATTGAGGATTGATGATTGAGGATTGAGGATTGAGGATTGAGGATTGAGGACTGAGGATTGAGGATTGAGGATTGAGGGTTGAAGATTGAGGATTGAGGATTGAGGATTGAGGATTGAGGATTGAGGATTGAGCAATTGAGGATTGAGGATTGAGGATTGAGGATTGAGGATTGAAGATAGAGTATTGAGGATTGAAGATTGAGGATTGAGGATTGAGGATTGAGGATTGAGGATTGAGCATTGAAGATTGAGGATTGTGGATTGAGGATTGACGATTGAGGATTGAGTATTGAGGATTGAAGATTGAGTATTGATGATTGAAGATTGAGGATTGGGGATTGAGTGTTGAGGATTGAGGACGAGGACTGACGCTTGAGGATTGAGGATTGAGCATTGAGGGTTGAAGATTGATGACTGGGGATTGAGGACTCAAGATTGAGGATTAAGGATTGAAGATTGGGGATTGAGGATCTTGGATTGGAGATTGATTATTGAGGATTGAGGATTGACGACTGAGGATTGAGGATTGAGGATTGAGAATTGAGAATGAGGACTGAGAGTTGAGGATTGAGGTTTGAGGAATGAGGATTGAGGGTTGAGGATTGAGGATTGAGGATTGAGGATTGAGGATTGAGGATTGAGTATTGAAGATTGAGTATTGATGCCTGAGGACTGAGGATTGAGCATTGAGGACTGAGGATTGAGGGTTGAGGATTGAGGATTGAGGATTGAGGATTGAGGATTGAGGATTGAGGATTGAGGACTGAGTGCTGAAGATTGGGGATTCAGGATTGAGGAACGAGGATTGAGGATTGAGGATGGAGCATTAAGGATTGAAGATTGAGGACTGGGGATTGAGGATTGAAGATTGAGGATTAAGGATCGAGGATTGGGGATTGAGGAATGAGGATTGAGGATTGAGGATTGAGGATTGATGATTGAGGATTGAGTATTGAAGATTGAGGATTCATGACTGAGGATTGACGATTGAGGATGATGGCTGAGGTTTGAGGACTGAGGTTTGAGGACTGAGGACTGAGGATTGAGGATTGAGAATTGAGGATTGAGGATTGAGGATTGAGTATTGAAGATTGAGGATTGATGACTGAGGATTGAGGATTGAGGATTGACGACTGAGGATTGGGAATTGAGGATTGAAGATTGAGTATTGAGGATTGAAAGTTGATGATTGACGATTGAGGATTGTGGTTTGGGGATTGAGGGTTGAGTATTGAAGATTCAGGATTGATGATTGAGGATTGAGGATTGAGGATTGAGGATTGAGTATTGAAGATTGTGGACTGATGTTTGACGATTGAGGACTGAGGATTGAGGATTGATTATTGAGCTTTGGGGATTGAAGATTGTGGACTGCGGATAGAGGATTGAATATTGAGGATTAAGGATAGAGTATTGGGGATTGAGGATCTAGGATTGAAGATTGAATATTGATGATTGAAGATTGGGGATTGAGGATTGAGTGTTGTGGATTGAGGACAAGGAGTGAGGGCTGAGTATTGATATTTGAGGTCTGAGGATTGAGGATTGAGGATTGAGAATTGAGGATTGAGGATTGGGGATTGAGGATTGAGGATTGGGCATTGAGTATTGAAGAATGAGGATTGAGGATTGAGGATTGAGCATTGAGGATTGAAGATTGAGTATTGAAGATTCAGGATTGATGATTGAGGATTGAGGATTGAGGATTGAGGATTGAGGATTGAGGATTGAGTATTGAATATTGTGGACTGATGATTGACGATTGAGGACTGAGGATTGAGGATTGATTATTGAGCTTTGGGGATTGAAGATTGTGGACTGGGGATAGAGGATTGAATATCGAGGATTAAGGATAGAGTATTGGGGATTGATGATCTAGGATAGGAGATTGATTATTGAGGATTGAAGATTGAGGATTGAGGATTGAGGATTGAGAATTGAGAATTGAGGATGAGGACTGAGGGTTGAGGATTGAGGTTTGAGGAATGAGGATTGAGGATTGAGGATTGAGGATTGAGGATTGAGGATTGAGGATTGAGTATTGATGATTGAGGATTGAGGATTGAAGATTCAGTATGGAGGATTGAAGGTTGAGTATTGAGGATTGAGGATTGAGGATTGAGGATTGAGGATTGAGTATTGAAGATTGAGGATTGAATGTTGAGGATTGCGGACAGAGGATTGAGGATTGAGGATTGAGGAATGAGGATTGAGGTTTGAGGATTGAGGATTGATGATTGAGGATTGAGTATTGAAGATTGAGGATTCATGACTGAGGATTGAGGATTGAGGATTGATGATTGAGGATTGAGGATTGAAGATTGAGTATGGAGGATTGAAGATTGAGGACTGAGGATTGAGGAACGAGGATCGACGATTGAGGATGATGGCTGAGGTTTGAGGACTGATGTTTGAGGACTGAGGACTGAGGATTGAGGATTGAGAATTGAGGATTGAGGATTGAGGATTGAGGATTGAGGATGGAGGATTGAGTATTGAAGATTGAGGATTGAGGATTCAGGATTGAGGATTGAGCATTGAGGATCGATAATTGAGGATTGAGGATTGAGGATTGAGGATTGAGTATTGAGGATTGATGATTGAAGACTGAGTATTGAGGATTGAACATTGAGGACTGAGGATTCAGGATTGAGGATTGAGGATGAGGGCTGAGGGTTGAGGATTGAGGATTGAGGATTGAGGCTTGAAGATTGTGTATTGAGGATTGAGGATTGAGGGTTGAGGATTGAGTATTGAAGATTGAGGATTGATGATTGTGGATTGAGGACTGAGGATTGAGGATTGAGGATTGAGGATTGAAGACTGAGTATTGAGGATTGAAGATTGAGTATTGAGGATTGAATTTTGAGGGTTGAAGATTGAGGATTGAGGATTGAGGATTAAGAATTGAGAATTGAGGATGAGGACTGAGGGTTGAGGATTGAGGTTTGTGGAATGAGGATTGAGGATTGAGGGTTGAGGATTGATGATTGAGGATTGAGTATTGAGGATTGAGGATTGACGATGAGGGCTGAGGGCTGAGGATTGAGGTTTGAGGACTGAGGACTGAGGATTGAGGATTGAGAATTGAGGATTGAGGATTGAGGATTGAAGGTTGAGGATTGGGTATTGAGGATTGAAGAATGAGGATTCAGGATTGAGGATTGAGTATTGAGGATTGAAGATTGAGGTTTGAGGATTGAGAATTGAGAATTGAGGATGAGGACTGTGGGTTGAGGATTGAGGTTTGAGGAACGAGGATTGAGGATTGAGAATTGAGGACTGATTATTGACGATTGAGAATTGAAGATTGAGGATTGATGTCTGAGGATTGAGGATTGAGGATTCAGGATTGCGGATTGAGGCTTGAAGATTGAGTATTGAGGATTGAGGATTGAGGATTGAGGATTGAGGATTGAAGACTGAGTGTTGAGGATTGAAGATTGAGGATTGAGGATTGAAGATTGAGTATTGAGGATTGAAGATTGAGGATTGAGGATTCAGGATTGAGGATTGGGCATTCAGGATTGAAGATTGAGGATTTGGGACTAAGGATTGAAGATTGAGGATCGACGATTGAGGATTGAGGATTGAGGATTGAAGATTGAGGATTGGTGATTGAGGATTGAGGATTGAGGATTGAGGATTGAGGATTGAGGACTGAGGATTGAAGATTGAGTATTGAGGATTGAAGATTGAGGATTGAGGATTGAGGATTGAGGATTGAGCATTCAGGATTGAAGATTGAGGATTTGGGACTAAGGATTGAAGATTGAGGATCGACGATTGAGGATTGAGGATTGAGGATTGAAGATTGAGGATTGATGATTGAGGATTGAGGATTGAGGATTGAGGATTGAGGATTGAGGATTGAGGACTGAGGAATGAAGATTGAGTATTGAGGATTGAAGGGTGACGATTGAGGATTGAGGATTGAGGACTCAGGATTGAAGATTGAGTATTGAGGATTGAAGACTGAGGATTGAGGAATGAGGACTGAGGATTGAGGATGAGGGCTGAGGGTTGGGGATTGTGGTTTGAGGACTGAGGACTGAGGATTGAGGGTTGAGAATTGAGGATTGAGGATTCAGGATAGAAGATTGAGGATTGGGTATTGAGGATTGAAGAGTGAGGATTGAGGATTGAGGATTGAATGTTGAGGATTGCGTACTGAGGATTGGGGATTGAGGATTGAGGAATGAGGATCGAGGATTGAGGATTGAGGATTGAGGATTGAGGATTGAAGATTGAGTATTGTGGATTGAAGATTGAGGACTGGGGATTGAGAATTGAAGTTTGAGGATTAAGGATTGAGGATTGGGGATTGAGGATCTAGGATTGGAGATTGATTATTGAGGATTGAAGATTGAGTATTCAGAATTGATGTTTGAGGACTGAGGATTGACGATTGAAGATTGAGTATTGAGGATTGTGGATTGAGGACTGAGGATTGAGGATTGAGGATTGAGGATTGAAGACTGAGTATTGAGGATTGAAGATTGAGTATTGAGGATTGAATTTTGGGGATTGAAGATTGAGGATTGAGGATTGAGGATTAAGAATTGAGAATTGAGGATGAGGACTGAGGGTTGAGGATTGAGGTTTGTGGAATGAGGATTGAGGATTGAGTGTTGAGGATTGATGATTGAGGATTGAGTATTGAAGATTGAGGATTGATGACTGAGGATTGAGGATTGAGGATTGATGATTGAGAATTGAGGATTGAAGATTGAGTATGGAGGATTGAATATTGGGGATTGAGAATTGAGGAACCAGGATTGACGATTGAGGATGATGGCTGAGGTCTGAGGACTGAGGTTTAAGGACTGAGGACTGAGGATTGAGGATTGAGAATTGAGGATTGAGGATTGAGGATTGATGATTGTGGATTGAGGACTGAGGATTGAGGATTGACGATTGAGGATTGAAGACTGAGTATTGAGGATTGAAGATTGAGGATTTAGGATTGAGGGTTCAGGATTAGGGATTGAGGATGAGGGCTGAGGGTTGAGGATTGAGGATTGAGAATTGAGGATTGAGGATTGAGGATTGAGGAATGAGGATTGAGGATTGAAGACTGAGTATTGAGGATTGAAGATTGAGGTTTGAGGACTGAAGTTTGAGGACTGAGTGTGGAGTTTTGAGTGATGCGAATTGATGTTTGTAGACTGAGATTTGAAGATTGAAGATTTGGGATTGAGTACTGAAAACTGTGAATTGAGGATATTCTAATGAGGACTGAGGATTGACAATTGATTGCTGAGGACTGAGGGCTGAAGATTGACGATTCAGGATTGAGGATTCGGGATTGATGTTTGAGGACGAGGACTGAAGGTTGAGGATTCAGGTTTGAGGATTGAAAAATTGAGGACTGATGACTGAAGGTTGAGGATTGAGGATTGAGGATTGAGTATTGAAGATTGAGGATTGATGATTGTGGTTTGAGGACTAACGATTGAGGATTGAGGATTGAGGATTGAGGATTGAGTATTGAAGATTGAGGATGGATGACTGAGGATTGAGGATTGAGGATTGATGATTGAGGTTTGAGGATTGAGGATTGAGGATGGAGGATGAGGGCTGAGGGTTGAGCGTTGAGGTTTGAGTATTGAATACTGAGAATTCAGGATATTCTATTGAGTATTGAGAATTGAGGATTGATGGTTGAGTATTGAGGATTGTGGATTGAGTATTGAGGATTGAAGATTGAGGTTTGAGGATTGAGAATTGAGAATTGAGGATGAGGACTGAGGGTTGAGGATTGAGGTTTGAGGAACGAGGATTGAGGATTGAGAATTGAGGATGAGGACTGAGGGTTGAGGATTGAGGTTTGAGGGACGATGATTGAGGATTGAGGATTGAGGACTGAGGATTGACGATTGAGTATTGAAGATTGAGGATTGATGATTGAGGATTGCGGACTGAGGATTGAGGATTGAGGATTGAGGATTGAGGATTGAGGATTGAAGACTGAGTATTGAGGATTGAAGATTGAGTATTGAGGATTGAATTTTGAGGATTGAAGATTGAGGATTGAGGATTGAGGAGTAAGAATTGAGAGTTGAGGATGAGGACTGAGGGTTGATGATTGAGGTTTGTGGAATGAGGATTGAGGATTGAGGAATGAGGATTGATGATTGAGGATTGAGTATTGAAGATTGAGGATTGATGACTGAGGATTGAGGATTGAGGATTGATGATTGAGGTTTGAGGATTGAAGATTGAGTATGGAGGATTGAATATTGAGGATTGAGGATTGAGGAACGAGGATTGACGATTGAGGATGATGGCTGAGGTTTGAGGACTGAGGTTTGAGGACTGAGGACTGAGGATTGAGGACTGAGAATTGAGGATTGAGGATTGAGGATTGTGGATTGTGTATTGAAGATTGAGGATTGAGGATTGAGGATGAGGGCTGAGGGTTGAGGATTGAGGTTTGAGGACTGACGACTGAGGATTGAGGATTGAGGATTGACGATGAGGGCTGAGGTTTGAGGATTCAGGTTTGAGGACTGAGGACCGAGGATTGGGGATTGAGAATTGAGGATTGAGGATTGACCCTTGAGGATTGAGGGTTGAGGATCGAAGGATGAGGATTGAGGATTGAGCATTGAGGATTGTATATTTAAGATTGAGTATTGAGGATTGAAGATTGACGATTGAGGACTGAGGATTGAGCATTGAGGATTGAAGATTGAGGATTGAGGATCGAGGATTGAGGATTGAGGATTGAGGATTGATGATTGAGGATTGAGGATTGAAGATTGAGGATTAGGCATTGAGGATGAAGAATGAGGATTGAGGATTGAGGAGCGAGGATTGAGGAATGAAGATTGAGGATTGAGGATCGAGGATTGAGGATTGAAGATTGAGTATTGAGGATTGAAGATTGAGGATTGAGGATTGAGGATTGAGGATTGAGGATTGAGGATTGAAGATTGAGGACTGGGGACTGAGTGTTGAGGGTTGAGTGATGAGAATTGATGTTTGTGGATAGAGATTTGAAGATTGCAGATTGAGTATTGCGTATTGAAAGCTCTGAAGTGAGGACATTCTATTGAGGATTGAGGATCGACAACTTATTGTTGAGGACTGAGTGCTGAAAGTTGAGGATTCAGGATTGAGGATTCAGGATTGTGGTTTGAGGACTGAGGATTGAGGATTGAGGATTGAGGATTGAGGATTGAGGATTGAGGATTGAAGATTGAGGATTGTGTATTGAGGATTGTACATTGAGGATTGAGGATTGAGGATTGAGGATTGAGGATTGAGGATTGAGGACTGAGTGCTGAAGATTGGGGATTCAGGATTGAGGAACGAGGATTGAGGATTGAGGATGGAGCATTGAGGATTGAAGACTGAGGACTGGGGATTGAGGATTGAAGATTGAGGATTAAGGATTGAGGATTGGGGATTGAGGATCTAGGATTGGAGATTGATTATTGAGGATTGAAGATTGAGGATTCAGAATTGAGGTTTGAGAACTGAGGATTGACGATTGAAGATTGAGTATTGAGGATTGAGGATTGAGGGTTGAAGATTGAGGATTGAGGATTGAGGATGAGGGCTGAGGGTTGAAGATTGAGTATTGAGTATTGAAGATTGAGGATTGAGGGTTGAGGATTGAGGACTGAGGGTTGAGGATTGACGATGAGGGCTGAGGGTTGAGGATTGAGGTTTGAGGACTGAGGACTGAGGATTGAGGATTGAGAATTGAGGATTGAGGATTGAGGATTGAAGGTTGAGGATTGGGTATTGAGGATTGAGGAATGAGGATTGAGGATTGAGGATTGAGGATTGAGGAATGAAGATTGAGGATTGAGGATCGAGGATTGAGGATTGAATATTGAGTATTGAGGATTGAAGATTGAGGATTGAGGATTGAGGATTGAGGATTGAGGATTGAGGATTGAGGATTGAGTATTGAAGGTTGTGGACTGATGATTGACGATTGAAGACTGAGGATTGAGGATTGATTATTGAGCTTTGGGGATTAAAGATTGTGGACTGGGGATAGAGGATTGAATATTGAGGATTAAGGATAGAGTATTGGGGATTGATGATCTAGGATAGGAGATTGATTATTGAGGATTGAAGATTGAGGATTGAGGATTGAGAATTGAGAATTGAGGATGAGGACAGAGGGTTGAGGATTGAGGTTTGAGGAATGAGGATTGAGGATTCAGGATTGAGGATTGAGGATTGAGGATTGAGGATTGAGGATTGAGTATTGAAGATTGAGGATTGATGAGTGAGGATTGAGGATTGAGCATTGAGGATTGAGGATTGAGTATTGAAGATTGAGGATGGATGACTGAGGATTGAGGATTGAGGATTGATGATTGAGGATTGAGGATTGAAGATTCAGTATGGAGGATTGAAGGTTGAGTATTGAGGATTGAGGATTGAGGATTGAGGATTGAGGATTGAGTCTTGAAGATTGAGGATTGAATGTTGAGGATTGCGGACTGAGGATTGAGGATTGAGGATTGAGGAATGAGGATTGAGGATTGAGGATTGAGGATTGATGATTGAGGATTGAGTATTGAAGATTGAGGATTCATGACTGAGGATTGACGATTGAGGATGATGGCTGAGGTTTGAGGACTGAGGTTTGAGGACTGAGGACTGAGGATTGAGGATTGAGAATTGAGGATTGAGGATTGAGGATTGCGTATTGAAGATTGAGGATTGATGACTGAGGATTGAGGATTGAGGATTGACGATTGAGGATTGGGAATTGAGGATTGAAGATTGAGTATTGAGGATTGAAAGTTGATGATTGAGTATTGAGGATTGTGGTTTGGGGATTGAGGGTTGAGGATTCAAGGTTGAGTATTGAGGATTGATCATTGAATATTGGTGATTGAGGATTGAGGACTGAGGATTGAAGGTTGAGGATTGGGGATTGAGGATTGGCGATTGAGGATTGAGGACTGAGGATTAAGAATTGAGGATTGAGGATTGAAGATTGAGTATTGAGGATTAAAGATTGAGGATTGAGGATTGAGGACTGAAGATTGCGGACTGAGTGTTGAGTTTTGAGTGATGCGAATTGATGTTTGTAGACTGAGATTTGAAGATTGAAGATTGGGGATTGAGTACTGAAAACTGTGAATTGAGGATATTCTAATGAGGACTGAGGATTGACAATTGATTGCTGAGGACTGAGGGCTGAAGATTGACGATTCAGGATTAAGGATTCGGTATTGAGGTTTGAGGACGAGGACTGACGGTTGAGGATTCAGGTTTGAGGGTTGAGGATTGAGGACTGATGACTGAAGATTGAGGATTGAGGATTGAGGATTGAGTATTGAAGGTTGAGGATTGATGATTGTGGATTGAGGACTGAGGATTGAGGATTGAGGATTGAGGATTGAGGATTGAGTATCGAAGATTGAGGATGGATGACTGAGGATTGAGGATTGAGGATTCATGATTGAGGATTGAGGATTGAAGATACAGTATGGAGGATTGAAGGTTGAGTATTGAGGATTGAGGATTGAGGATTGAGGATTGAGGATTGAGTATTGAAGATTGAGGATTGAATGTTGAGGATTGTGGACTGAGGATTGAGGATTGAGGATTGAGGAATGAGGATTGAGGATTGAGGATTGAGGATTGATGATTGAGGATTGAGTATTGAAGATTGAGGATTCATGACTGAGGATTGAGGATTGAGGATTGATGATTGAGGATTGAGGATTGAAGATTGAGTATGGAGGATTGAAGATTGAGGATTGAGGATTGAGGAACGAGGATTGACGATTGAGGATGATGGCTGAAGATTGAGTATTGAGGATTGAGGATTGAGGGTTGAGGATTGAGGATTGAGGATTGAGGATGAGGGCTGAGGGTTGCAGATTGAGTTGAGTATTGAAGATTGAGGATTGAGGATTGAGGATTGAGGATTGAGGATTGAGGATTGACGATGAGGGCAGAGGGTTGAGGATTGAGGTTTGAGGACTGAGGACTGAGAATTGAGGATTGAGAATTGAGGATTGAGGATTGAGGATTGAGGATTGAAGGTTGAGGATTGGGTATTGAGGATTGAAGAATGAGGATTGAGGATTGAGGATTGAGGATTGAGGATTGAGGATTGAGGATTGAGTATTGAAGATTGAGGATTGAATGTTGAGGATTGTGGACTGAGGATTGAGGATTGAGGATTGAGGAATGAGGATTGAAGATTGACGATTGAGGATTGAGCATTGAGGATTGAAGATTGAGGATTGAGGATTGAGCATTGAGGATTGGGGATTGAGGATTGATGATTGAGTATTGAGGATTGAAGATTGAGGATTGAGGATTGAAGATTGAGGATTGAGGATTGAGGATTGAGGATTGAAGAATGAGGATTGAGGATTGAGGATTGAGGATTGAGGTATGAAGATTGAGGATTGAGGATCGAGGATTGAGGATTGAATATTGAGTATTGAGGATTGAGGACTGAAGATTGAGGACTGGGATTGAGGATTGAGGATTGAGGATTGAGAATCGAAGATTGAGTATTGAGGATTGAAGATTGAGGTTTGAGGACTGAGGATTGAGGATGGAGGATGAGGGCTGAGGGTTGAGCGTTGAGGTTTGAGTATTGAATACTGAGAATTCAGGATATTCTATTGAGTATTGAGAATTGAGGATTGATGGTTGAGTATTGAGGATTGTGGATTGAGTATTGAGGGTTGAAGATTGAGGTTTGAGGATTGAGAATTGAGAATTGAGGATGAGGACTGAGGGTTGAGGATTGAGGTTTGAGGAACGAGGATTGAGGATTGAGAATTGAGGATGAGGACTGAGGGTTGAGGATTGAGGTTTGAGGAACGAGGATTGAGGATTGAGGATTGGGGACTGAGGATTGACGATTGAGTATTGAAGATTGAGGATTGATGTCTGAGGATTGAGGATTGAGGATTCAGGATTGAGGATTGAGGATTGAAGATTGAGTATTGAGGATTGAGGATTGAGGATTGAGGATTGAGTATTGAAGATTGAGGATTGATGATAGAGGATTGCGGACTGAGGATTGAGGATTGAGGATTGAGGATTGAGGATTGAGGATTGAAGACTGAGTATTGAGGATTGAAGATTGAGTATTGAGGATTGAATTTTGAGGATTGAAGATTGAGGATTGAGGATTGAGGAGTAAGAATTGAGAATTGAGGATGAGGACTGAGGGTTGAGGATTGAGGTTTGTGGAATGAGGATGGAGGATTGAGGATTAAGGATTGATGATTGAGGATGGAGTATTGAAGATTGAGGTTTGATGACTGAGGATTGAGGATTGAGGATTGATGATTGAGGATTGAGGATTGAAGATTGAGTATGGAGGATTGAATATTGAGGATTGAGGATTGAGGAACGAGGATTGACGATTGAGGATGATGGCTGAGGTTTGAGGACTGAGGTTTGAGGACTGAGAACTGAGGATTGAGGATTGAGAATTGAGGATTGAGGACTGAGGATTGTGGATTGAGTATTGAAGATTGAGGATTGATGTTTGTGGATTGAGGACTGAGGATTGAGGATTTAGGATTGAGGATTGAAGACTGAGTATTGAGGATTGAAGATTGAGGATTGAGGATTGAGGGTTCAGGATTGAGGATTGAGGATGAGAGCTGAGGGTTGAGGATTGAGGATTGAGAATTGAGGATTGAGGACTGAGGATTGAGAACTGAGGATTGACGATTGAAGATTGAGTACTGAGGATTGAAGGTTGAGGACTGAGGATTGGGTATTGAGAATTGAGGATTGAGGATTGAGGATAGAAGATTGAGAATTGGGTATTGAGGATTGTAGAATGAGGATTGAGGATCGAGGATTGAGGATTGAAGATTGAGTATTGAGGATTGAATATTTAGGATTGAGGATTGAGGATTGAGGATTGAGGATTGAGGATTGAGGATTGAAGATTGAATATTGATGATTGAAGATTGGGGATTGAGGATTGAGTGTTGTGGATTGAGGACAAGGAGTGAGGGCTGAGTATTGATATTTGAGGTCTGAGGATTGAGGATTGAGGATTGAGAATTGAGGATTGAGGATTGGGGATTGAGGATTGAGGATTGGGTATTGAGTATTGAAGAATGAGGATTGAGGATTGAGGATTGAGCATTGAGGATTGAAGATTGAGTATTGAAGATTCAGGATTGATGATTGAGGATTGAGGATTGAGGATTGAGGATTGAGGATTGAGGATTGAGTATTGAAGATTGTGGACTGATGATTGACGATTGAGGACTGAGGATTGAGGATTGATTATTGAGCTTTGGGGATTGAAGATTGTGGACTGGGGATAGAGGATTGAATATTGAGGATTAAGGATAGAGTATTGGGGATTGATGATCTAGGATAGGAGATTGATTATTGAGGATTGAAGATTGAGGATTGAGGATTGAGGATTGAGAATTGAGATTTGAGGATGAGGACTGAGGGTTGAGGATTGAGGTTTGAGGAATGAGGATTGAGGATTGAGGATTGAGGATTGAGGATTGAGGATTGAGGATTGAGGATTGAGTATTGATGATTGAGGATTGAGGATTGAAGATTCAGTATGGAGGATTGAAGGTTGAGTATTGAGGATTGAGGATTGAGGATTGAGGATTGAGGATTGAGTATTGAAGATTGAGGATTGAATGTTGAGGATTGCGGACTGAGGATTGAGGATTGAGGATTGAGGAATGAGGAATGAGGTTTGAGGATTGAGGATTGATGATTGAGGATTGAGTATTGAAGATTGAGGATTCATAACTGAGGATTGAGGATTGAGGATTGATGATTGAGGATTGAGGATTGAAGATTGAGTATGGAGGATTGAAGATTGAGGACTGAGGATTGAGGAACCAGGATTGACGATTGAGGATGATGGCTGAGGTTTGAGGACTGATGTTTGAGGACTGAGGACTGAGGATTGAGGATTGAGAATTGAGGATTGAGGATTGAGGATTGAGGATTGAGGATTGAGGATTGAGTATTGAAGATTGAGGATTGAGGATTCAGGATTGAGGATTGAGCATTGAGGATTGATAATTGAGGATTGAGGATTGAGGATTGAGGATTGAGTATTGAGGATTGATGATTGAAGACTGAGTATTGAGGATTGAACATTGAGGACTGAGGATTCAGGATTCAGGATTGAGGATGAGGGCTGAGGGTTGAGGATTGAGGATTGAGGATTGAAGATTGAGGATTGATGATTGTGGATTGAGGACTGAGGATTGAGGATTGAGGATTGAGGATTGAAGACTGAGTATTGAGGATTGAAGATTGAGTATTGAGGATTGAATTTTGAGGGTTGAAGATTGAGGATTGAGGATTGAGGATTAAGAATTGAGAATTGAGGATGAGGACTGAGGGTTGAGGATTGAGGTTTGTGGAATGAGGATTGAGGGTTGAGGGTTGAGGATTGATGATTGAGGATTGAGTATTGAGGATTGAGGATTGACGATGAGGGCTGAGGGCTGAGGATTGAGGTTTGAGGACTGAGGACTGAGGATTGAGGATTGAGGATTGAGGATTGAGGATTGAGGATTGAAGGTTGAGGATTGGGTATTGAGGATTGAAGAATGAGGATTCAGGATTGAGGATTGAGGATTGGAGATTGAGTATTGAGGATTGAAGATTGAGGATTGAGGATTGAGGATTGAGGATTGAGGATTGAGGATTGAGGATTGAGGATTGAGGATTGAGGATTGAGGATTTAGTATTGAAGATTGTGGACTGATGATTGACGATTGAGGACTGAGGACTGAGGATTGAGGATTGATTATTGAGCTTTGGGGATTGAAGATTGTGGACTGGGGATAGAGGATTGAATATTGAGGATTAAGGATAGAGTATTGGGGATTGATTATCTAGGATAGGTGATTGATTATTGAGGATTGAAGATTGAGGATTGAGGATTGAGGATTGAGAATTGAGAATTGAGGATGAGGACTGAGGGTTGAGGATTGAGGTTTGAGGAATGAGGATCGAGGATTGAGGATTGAGGATTGAGTATTGAAGATTGAGGATTGATGACTGAGGATTGAGGATTGAGGATTGACGATTGAGGATTGGGAATTGAGGATTGAAGATTGAGTATTGAGGATTGAAAGTTGATGATTGAGGATTGAGGATTGTGGTTTGGGGATTGAGGGTTGAGGATTGAAGGTTGAGTATTGAGGATTGATCATTGAATATTGATGATTGAGGATTGAGGACTGAGGATTGAAGATTGAGGATTGGGGATTGAGGATAGGCGATTGAGCATTGAGGACTGAGGACTGAGAATTGAGGATTGAGGATTGAAGATTGAGTATTGAGGATTAAAGACTGAGGAATGAGGATTGACGACTGAAGATTGAGGACTGAGTGTTGAGTTTTGAGTGATGCGAATTGATTTTTGTAGACTGAGATTTGTAGATTGAAGATTGGGGTTTGAGTATTGAAAACTGTGAATTGAGGATATTCTAATGGGGACTGAGGATTGACAATTGATTGTTGAGGACTGAGGGCTGAAGATTGACGACTCAGGATTGAGGATTCGGGATTGAGGTTTGAGGACGAGGACTGGCGGTTGAGGATTCAGGTTTGGGGATTGAGGATTGAGGACTGATGACTGAGGATTTAGGATTGAGGATTGAGCATTGAGGATTGAAGATTTTGGACTGGGGATTGAGGATTGAAGATTGAGGATTAAGGATTGAGGATTGGGGATTGATGATTGAAGATTGAGGATTGGGTATTGAGGATTGAAGAATGAGGATTGAGGATTGAGGATTGAGGATTGAGGATTTAAGATTGAGTATTGAGGATTTAAGACTGACTATTGAGTATCGAGGATTGATGTCTGGGGGTTATGTATTGAATATTGAGGATTGAGGATTGAGGATTGAGGATTGAGGATTGAGCATTGAAGATTGAGTATTGATGATTGACGATTGAGAATTGAGGATTGAGGGTTGAGGATGGAGGATTGAGGATTGAGGATTGAGTATTGAAGATTGAGTATTCATGACTGAGGATTGAGGAATGAGGATTGAGGGTTGAGGATTGAGGATCGAAGATTGAGTATTGAGGATTGAAGATTGAGGTTTGAGGATTGAGGATTCAGGATGGAGGATGAGGGCTGAGGGTTAAGGATTGAGGATTGAGAATCGAAGATTGAGTATTGAGGATTGAAGATCGAGGTTTGAGGATTGAGGATTGAGGATGGAGGATTGACGCTTGGGGATAGAGGATTGAGGATGGAGGATTGAAGAGAGAGCACCGAGTGTTGAGGATTGAGTGTTGAGAATTGATGTTTGAGGATCGAGATTTGATTATTGAATATTGTGGATTGAGTATTGAATCATGAGAATTCAGGATATTCTATTGAGTATTGAGAATTGAGGATTGATTGTTGAGTATTGAGAATTGATGGTTGATGGTTGTGTATTGAATATTGAGGATTGAGTATTGAGGATTGAAGATTGAGTATTGAGGATTGAAGGTTGATGATTGAGGATTGAGGATTGACGATTAAGGATTGAGGATTGAGGATTGAGTATTGAGGATTGATGATTGAAGACTGAGTATTGAGCATTGAACATTGAGGATTGAGGATTCAGGATTGAGGATTGAGGATGAGGGCTGAAGGTTGACGATTCAGGATTGAGGATTCGGGATTGAGGTTTGAGGACGAGGACCGACGGTTGAGGATTCAGGTTTGGGGATTGAGGATTGAGGATGAGGGCTGAGGGTTGGGGATTGTGGTTTGAGGACTGAGGACTGAGGATTGAGGGTTGAGAATTGAGGATTGAGGATTCAGGATAGAAGATTGAGGATTGGGTATTGAGGATTGAAGAGTGAGGATTGAGGATTGAGGATTGAGGATTGAAGATTGAGTATTGAGGATTGAAGATTGAGGATTGAGGATCGAGGATTGAGGATTGAGGATTGAGGATTGAGGATTGAAGATTGAGTATTGTGGATTGAAGATTGAGGACTGGGGATTGAGGATTGAAGATTGAGGATTAAGGATTGAGGATTGGGGATTGAGGATCTAGGATTGGAGATTGATTATTGAGGATTGAAGATTGAGGATTCAGAATTGATGTTTGAGGACTGAGGATTGACGATTGAAGATTGAGTATTGAGGATTGAGGATTGAGGATTGAGGACTGAGGATTGAGGATTGAGGATTGAGGATG
Organism: Calliopsis andreniformis; assembly: GCF_051401765.1. Taxonomy (NCBI): domain Eukaryota; kingdom Metazoa; phylum Arthropoda; class Insecta; order Hymenoptera; family Andrenidae; genus Calliopsis; species Calliopsis andreniformis. The sequence goes on from NW_027480449.1 coordinate 1,826,154, forward strand.
GAGCATTGAGGATTGAAGATTGAGGACTGGGGATTGAGGATTGAAGATTGAGGATTAAGGATTGAGGATTGGGGATTGAGGATCTAGGATTGGAGATTGATTATTGAGGATTGAAGATTGAGGATTCGGAATTGAGGTTTGACGACTGAGGATAGACGATTGAAGATTGAGTATTGAGGATTGAGGATTGAGTATTGAGGATTGAGGATTGAGGATTGAGGATTGAGGATTGAGTATTGAATATTGAGGATTGAATGTTGAGGATTGCGTACTGAGGATTGGGGATTGAGGATTGAGGAATGAGGATTGAGGTTTGAGGATTGAGGATTGATGATTGAGGATTGAGTATTGAAGATTGAGGATTTATGACTGAGGATTGAGGATTGAGGATTGATGATTGATGATTGAGGATTGAGGATTGAAGATTGAGTATGGAGGATTGAAGATTGAGGACTGAGGATTGAAGAACGAGGATTGACGATTGAGGATGGTGGCTGAGGTTTGAGGACTGAGGTTTGAGGACTGAGGACTGAGGATTGAGGATTGAGAATTGAGGATTGAGGATTGAGGATTGAGGATTGAGGACTGAGGATTGAGTATTGAAGATTGAGGATTGAGGATTCAGGATTGAGGATTGAGCATTGAGGATTGATAATTGAGGATTGAGGATTGAGGATTGAGGATTGAGTATTGAGGATTGATGATTGAAGACTGAGTATTGAGGATTGAACATTGAGGACTGAGGATTCAGGATTGAGGATTAAGGATGAGGGCTGAGGGTTGAGGATTGAGGATTGAGGATTGAAGCTGAAGATTGTGTATTGAGGATTGAGGATTGAGGATTGAGGATTGAGTATTGAAGATTGAGGATTGATGATTGTGGATTGAGGACTGAGGATTGAGGATTGAGGATTGAGGATTGAAGACTGAGTATTGAGGATTGAAGATTGAGTATTGAGGATTGAATTTTGTGGATTGAAGATTGAGGATTGAGGATTGAGGATTAAGAATTGAGAATTGAGGATGAGGACTGAGGGTTGAGGATTGAGGTTTGTGGAATGAGGATTGAGGATTGAGTGTTGAGGATTGATGATTGAGGATTGAGTATTGAAGATTGAGGATTGATGACTGAGGATTGAGGATTGAGGATTGATGATTGAGGATTGAGGATTGAAGATTGAGTATGGAG